>NC_135818.1:65480914-65780914 GCF_964213995.1 Mustelus asterias | reverse complement strand
GGCCATGGTGTGAAACACACAGGCAGAAGATCTGAATCTGCTAGGCCATTTGGAATTAATGTTGAGTTCAAACAGACCCCATTTTGACTCTTCCAAGTCTTAACCTGCAATGTGGAACCACATTGGAGGAGGCATAAATGCTTGTGAAAGACAGGTCTATGTTCTGAAGAAGTGACAAGCATTTTCCCACCTCTGACCACCCACAAACTGGCTCTAGAGGTAATGGACCTGATTCTATCCCACCTCCACTGGATGAAAATATGGCAGGTGAAAGAAGAAATTTGCTAACTCGACCATCCCACCTCCTCCATTTAAATTTGGCCCTTGGTGTTTACAAAGTCCTCAGCCTAATTGAAATAGAGCTGTGGGATGATAGATTACTGCACAGAACCTCCTCAGTCACAATTAGAGAGCGCACTTTAACTATATTGGATTTTAGATTGCATCAACTCAGGCATCTGATATATCAGAATTGTATTGAACTGTTATATTCATGATGTAGACTGAGAAAAGAGCCTGGTTGATCATCAATTTAAGCAAAGCCTCCAGTAGGTTTCAAGCTGACTTATTTACTTACATACGTATGGGTTTGGGTGCTATGACCTTTAGGACCACAGGTCTAGTGCAGGAAGATGGGATTAGCCTGGGTAGATCTTCATCAACCAGCATAGATACAATGGGCCAAATGGCCGCCTCTGTGTTGTAAATATTCTGTGATTACTATTCAGCAACTATGCATTACGCCAATGGCCAGTATACAGACTTAATTAAGAAATGCTCTCCCATGGAAACTCTCAGAGCATTCATGTGGGAATCCTTGATAGCTCTGCCTGATACATCCGCCCTTTTGTACTCAGTACAATGACCAAATATTTACTCTTTCATCGTGCCATAGAGTATTTCCAGAGCACAGATTTTTTTTTCTTCATCTGATTGGTTGAATGTATTTCTCTTCTAAGATAACAAGCAATAACTAGCCTTGAAATGGTGAAGATGTATGATCTTCTTCCTCATTCTCCTTGAATTTGGATTACCTGCTTCTATGAGTATAACAAAAGCATCATTTGTTAGTTATAGTAATACATCTATAGTAAATGGATTTGTAATTGAAAAACTTAGAACCTAGACCCATAACACAGGACACCACCAAGGCTAAAAATAGTAGGAGAGAAATTTAGATATTTCTTAATGCTTGAATTATGCTCAATTTGGGTTATTATAAACCTAGTAATTATAGAAAGAAAATAATGATTTTCCCAGTTTTACGGTCATGAGTTAGAATAGGAGATAATGCAGTGCATCTTGGCATGCATCGCAGAATATACCACATTATGTATTTAATATTAGAGGCATTTTGATTATAAGTAATAACAACAGCAAATTATATCCAGTAGTTTCTAATATTAGCCAAGTGCGTTACTTAGCAGATATTCTTCATTAACATTTTTAATTTGCCAGTTATTAGAAATTACCTCTGTGCACTCTCTTGCATTTAAGTTTTTTGCAAGTACGTTACACTGAAAAATGTTTCTCCAGTGTCTTTGTTGTCTATCTTCCTCATTATTCCCACAATACAATAAAGCAATACATTTTTCATTTTGATGATGAAATCAAAAAATTGCAAACTCACGTCATTAGTATTAATGGATAAAGGTATTTGATAACAGAATATCTTGGTTGCATGCACATTTTTAATTATCATTGGAAATATTAAGGCCATTAATTTATTTTTGGTATCGCTCAGGTTTCAAAAACATGCCTGACAACATCCTGAAAAATGTAAATACTCCATGGAGAAGGAAGAAAATTAGAGAGGAAAATTGGCCCATATCCTGCCAGAGTTAATTACTTTTAAAGTAAAATATTGGCATAAGATTAGATTATGAGTTGACTTTATGTTCTCTGTCTTCAGTAACTCATGCTGAGGGCCACAATGATGTTTTTGACAATTCACTGCTGCTGGCTCAGTGATTTCATCCAGTGTTTCAAAAACAGCTACAGGACAGCTTGCTGGGAACAGATATAAAGTGACAGTTCATAGACACCATTTTCCAATGTATGTACATGTACTTTAGTGAGATTTAATTGCAGAGGTAAGAAGTTTAATAGACTGTTGAAACAAATCACATTTTCTTTAAATGAACTTTTCTAATGTCAAATGTATACATGTTAATAGGCTCAGCTTACTAGCAATGTGGAATTTGGTTCAAGTACTCAAAATCCAATCTGACAACCTTAGATATTTTGAATTCATATTTTGTTACTTCACAATTAAAGCACATTTAAATTATAAGAGAGTTTACAATATTTTATGTTGTGTAAATTCCTCTTAATTCTATCATAACGTACGGACAAGACATAACATTAAGTGTCTGAATGGTACTCAACTAAACATAATGAACATCAATTTAATAATACTATTCCTATCTATTATTTATTTTATTAATCATTTTAATTTTTTTTCATGATTTCCAAAAGTATGCAATAATCCTCCTTAGACTAATATTCCTCAGTGCTCGTCCTATAAGTAAATTGCAAAACTTACTTAAAGGATCAAAGAAAATAGTATTTTAATTATGATTGCATTTGCCATTTATCCATGGAAAATGTACCAACTAATATGCATTATTCACACTTGGTGATGTTTGTTATCAAGGGTTATTTCACAAATAGAGGTAAATTCCCTTTATGTTAAACCAGTTCTTTGTAAATGAGTTTATTATATTACACAGTGCACACAAATAAATCTCTCTCTATAAGCAACCATATGATAATTAGACCAATACAAAGTAAAATGCTACTTAATTTCTTAAGTGTTATCTAGTTTTTCTTCAATTCTATCCCAAAATAGAAATTCGCTACTTTTTAAAATGTGTTCACAATTCTTATGCTGTTTAAAATAATGCATTTTACTTTGACCACAGTGCTTGTGATAAACCAATCTGGCCATTTGCCCCTCTGCCACTGCCGAGCTGCAGAGGGAGGGTCCCCAATAGTCCTGGGGGATAGGGTAGGCCCAGGCTGGGGGCAAGGGGTTGTTGGCTGCATTGTCTTCTGGGTTGGTGGTCTCATGGCTGGACTTCCCCTTCTAGTCCTGGCAGATCTGAAGATCACCGCTGGAACGGTGATTTCAGGCAGTTCTGTGATCAACATCACAACTTTGAAATGGTCTGGTCACTTTAATCTCCATGCCCCCTGTCACCTGACAAGCTTTTAAATGATGTGGAGATGCTGGCGTTGGACTGGGGTAAACACAGTAAGAAGTCTCACAACACCAGGTTAAAGTCCTTGGACTTTAACCTGGTGTTGTGAGACTTCTTACAAGCTTTTAAATCACAGTAGCACTCCATTTTACATCAGATTTTTCCCTTTGTCTTTCAGAAGCTACAATGTGAGCAGACCTCTTTGAATTTATCTCTGATCAAGAGGGGATGTCACTTTCACTGCGGGGGAGGGGGGGTCCTTTTCCTGGCACCAGGCTAGTGTGTCAGTGTCAGGGTGTCGGGGGCTAGGCACCATTGGCATTGCCAAGGCACAGGGACTTCAGGAGGGAGGGGTGCTGAATGGGGGGTTGGGGGGGGGTTGGGGGGGGGGGCAGGGGGGGGGGGCGGAGGGGGGGGGCGGGGGTGGGTGGGGGGGGGCGGGGGGGGCGGTGGGGGGGGGCGGGGGGGTGGGTGGGGTGGGGTGGGGGGGGGGTGGGGGTGGTGGGGGGGGCGGGGGGGTGGGGGGGGCGGGGGGCGGGGGGGGTGGGGGGTGGGGGGCGGGGGATGGGGGGGGCGGGGGGGTGGGGGCGGGGGGGGGGTGGGGGGCAGGTCAGTCACCTTCCTGCCTGCATGATGTGGGGATGGGGGAGGATACTCCTCTTTGCTGAGGGGTTGGTTGTTCTCTCCTGGTCAGCGACAGGGGTGAGGGAGATGACCATTTAGATTTTGGGGGGTAGGGGGAAGGGGGGCCTGTCTGCAAATACGGAGATCGGGGCACCCTTTAAAAACAGCAGCACGGTCTTTGAACAGCCAGGCTGACCGGCGTGATTCGCGGGATGTATACATTTGCATCCATCAGGTGGGTGAATCCCACCTGACGGCGGCTGCTAATGTCAGCGGGGAACACTCCGGTTTTCCCGCTGATGTGAGCACTTAATCCCCATTCGGGAAAATCGCGTCCGTGGCGTAACAGTTTAGAGTAGAATGTTATTTTTCTCTATATTGTAAATAAATCTCTCCTCGTCCACTTTTGTATTCAGATTATCTTTGATATCTTAATTTTCACACACACAATACATTTTTATCTATATTTGAAAGTACAAAAATTATATAATGAATAATAATGCCCCCCCCCCCCCCATCCCGATCGCTGTCCCAGTGCAGAGTACGGAGACCCTTTGGAGCTCACCATGCCCTGCCTCCCCTTCAGGCTTGTTTTTGTTTTAAATAGATGCCAGGAGTTTACGGCCCCACTCATCCAGTGGGATATTACGATCCTGTCAAACCGAATGGAGATTTAAATGGTTCGCTGCATCCGTATGGGGGCGGGGGGGGGGGGGGGGGGGGGGTGGGGGGGGGGGCGGGGTGGGGGGGGGGGGCGGGGTGGGGGGGGGGGCGGGGTGGGGGGGTGGGGGGGGGGGTGGGGAGGTGGGGGTGGATGGTGACATGTCTCGCTGGGGGAGTAAAATCCTGGCCAATGATTTGCAGTTCTATTAGCTCGTGTCCCAGAAACCACCTTGGCAGTTCCTCCTTTTTAACTAAAGGAATTTCCTGTCCATGAAGTATATTCTCTTGGATCACTCTTCGTCTGAAGACTGGGTTCCTGAGATCTGCATCCTCAGTTGAGTGAAGTTGATTTCACAATCTCTTTGGAAGGAAGGTACTGACTTTGCCTCCCACTCCCAGGTCCTCATAGTCACCAGTGTTTGGGTGCTTAGAGTTGATGAGGATGGAGCAAGAATGGTGGAGCTGAAGAAGATTTGTTCTTCATCTAAATGGCTAGAATTTTCCTCCAAGTCTTCCCATATGATTTCCAAAATAAAGCATTTTGTTTAGCTTCATAAATCCTCACAAGATACACTTTTACCCCTGCCATCCAGACCTGCATAAAGTAGACCAACTGAAACACCTCAAACATACTAAAGTTAAAGTTTATTTATTAGTGTCACAAGTAGGCTTACATTAACACTGCAATGAAGTCACTGTGAAAGTCGCCACACTCTGGCGTCTGTTTGGGTACAAAGAACAAAGAAAATTACAGCACAGGAACAGGCCCTTCGGTCCTCCAAGCCTGCACCGACCATGCTGCCGAACTGAATTAAAACGTCCTGCTCTTCTGGGGACCATAATCCCTCTATTCCCATCCTATTCATGTATTTGTCAAGATGCCCTTTAAAAGTTACTATCGTATCTGCTTCCACTACCTCCCCCGGCAGCGAGTTCCAGGCATCCACCACCCTCTGTGTAAAAAACTTGCCTCATACATTTCCTTTAAACCTTGCCCCTCGCACCTTAAACCTATGCTCCCTAGTAATTAACTCTTCCACCCTGGGAAAAAGCTTTTGACTATCCACTCTGTCCATGCCCCTCATAATCTTACAGACTTCTATCAGGTCGCCCCTCAACCTCGGTCGTTCCAGTGAGAACAAACCAAGTTTCTCCAACCTCTCCTCATAGCTAATGCCCTCCATATAAGGCAACATCCTGATAAATCTTTTCTGTACCCTCTCCAAAGCCTCCACATACTTCTGGTAGTGTGGCAACCAGAATTGAACACTATAAGCGCGGCCTAACTACTCTATAAAGCTGCAACATGACTTGCCAATTTTTGAACTCAACACCCCGCCGATGAAGGCAAGCATCCCTTATGCCTTCTTGACTATCTTCTCCATCTGCGCTGCCACTTTCAGTGACCTGTGTACCTGGATAGCCAGATCCCTCTGCCTATCAATACTCTTAAGGGTTCTGTTATTTACTGTATATTTCCCATCTGCATTAGACCTTCCAAAATACATTACCTCACATTTGTCCAGATCAAACTCCATCTGCCATCTCTCCGCCTAGATCTCCAACCGACCTGTATCCCCTGACGGTCCTCATCGCTATCCGCAATTCCACCAACCTTTCTGTCATCCGCAAAGTTACTAATCAAACCAGTTACATCTTCCTCCAAATCAATTATATAACAAACAGCAAAGATCCCAGCACTGATATCTGAGGAACGCCACTTGTCATAGCCCTCCATTCAGAAACGCATCCTTCTACTGCTATCCTCTGTCTTCTATGACCGAGCCAGTTCTGTATCCATCTTGCCAGCTCACCTCTGATCCCGTGAGACTTCACCTTCTGTACCAGATCCCGTACGACTTCACCTTCTGTATCAGATCCCATGCAGCTTCACCTTCTGTACCAGTACAAACCGGTACACTGAGGGAGAATTTAGCATGGCCAGTGCACCTAACCAGCACGACTTTCGGACTGTAAGAGGACACCAGAGCACCCGGAGGAAACCCACAAAGACACGGGGAGAACGTGCAGACTCCGCACAGACAGTCACCCAAGCCGGGAATCGAATCCGGCTCCCTGGTGCTGTGAGGCAGCAGTGCCACCGTGCCGCCCCGAGCAAAAGAGTCACAAAGCTAGGCAGAAATGTGGCCTGGGCCTGATCCACTAATGGAAGGAAAATCCAGCCTAATATGTCAGAGTTACCCCTAAAAACTCAATAGGCCTATAAAGTTCCTTTGGAATGACATTATTAGCAAGTGTGCATATTTCAAATGTTTGAGACCCACCGAGAGTAACAGAAATGCTGATATGAAAATAATCATTGTCCAGTAGATTCAGTTTTATTTTTTAAAAAGGCATTTATTCATGCACACAACAGATTATTTTCTGTGATTAACAGAACAATCTGCCAGAGTTAATAAGGATTACAAAACTCAGATGATTTTTACAAACCCATGGTAAATATGTGACATGCAAATTAAACCTATTCTTAATTAAGGCAACACTCTATTCTAAACATTGATTGAAGAGGCTTAGGCTGTCCTAGATTTTTCCTAGTTAAAGTCAAGTTAGTAAAACTGTATATCATGGCTCACACATAGAAATACAAATCCTCTATTTTGGCATGTTCAATGACAATTAATATCAACATTAACAGGCCATCAATAAAAGAAAAAAATGTTGCATTTACACAGTGGGTTTCATGATCTCAGAACAGCCAAAGTGATTCATCGCCAATAAAGTACATTTGAATTGTAGTCACTGTTATGAGGTGATGCATTTTGGTAGGAAGAACATGAACAGACAACATTAAATAAGGGGCAAAATTCTTAAAGGGTGCCAGAGCAAAGAAACCAGGGTGTATTTCTGCATAGATCATTGAATGTGTCCGGACAAGTGAATAGAGCAGTGCACAAGGTCCCACAAACGGTAATGCAATAATGACTAGATGACTGGGGCAAGGCCAGACAGCCCGTCCAAGACCTTGCCTGTCCCAGTGTAAGATCACCATGGGACGGACAGGCACCCAGAGGGAATCTGTTCCTTCAATTTCACACTCTCCCCCAACTTCTAAACCCACTAGCGAGGGAGCATGAAATTCAGACCATGGTTTTGTTGGACTTTTGGAAAATATTTGACCAACAGGCACACAAGGCATGATTTCTGCACTTGAATGGGTATGCCTAAAATGGCACATAAAATTGGGCCTTGGGTGTCTTTTGTGATTGAACCAGTAATCTGCAGATACCTAAAGGATCTCCCAAACAACTTGATAGAAAATAAGCCTCGACGATTGCACTGCTGCATCCCTAGAAGTGCCCTCAGATAAATCCTTAAAAGGAAATGAGGAGGGGTTGACTTGGAAAAGGGTTGACTGAGGGGTAGAGAGTATCAATTGGGAAAGTAAGGTAACAGGTAGCAATACCTTTCGAAAATATATGGCCAAAACTCATCTGTTTATGGGCAGCTTGTTATGCAACATCTAGACCTAATTTTCCTCAATACATCCAGTATAGGTTGCCTCAGGGTGAATCAATCTTTCTGAGGGGTGCTGTGGATGGGGGTGGTTCCAAAAAAGGTGAAAAATCCCTTGTTTGCATTTATAAAGGCCTAACACTTGTCTCTGGTGAGGGCCTACGAAGGCTATTTTTATCCTGTGCTAATATGACAGCTGGTGCACTTTCATCTCATAATGAGCTTGAACTTCCTACTCACGATGTCAGAGGCTTAGATGCCCATTTAGTCCTGAAAATTGGGCCTGGTGCCATCACATTTCTGGGCCTATGAGTCTAAGAATCTCACAGAGGTTATACTCTATATAATTGCTTATTCAAGTAATTATTAAAGTAATTATTATTGATCTACTGTTTGTTAACGTGTGATTTCTAGGAATAATTATTTTTGACTAAGGTAAAACAGTGCCAAAATACCGTAAGGATTATCATGGGGCCCCTAAAGAGAATTTATAGGTTTAATCAGATCCTAGAACATTGTGCAGAACAATAAATTTATTTTTGCAACTGTATTTAATGTAAAGAAAAAATATAGTGATGAATATTGTCTAGAACCAGATGAAAAGAGAAATGATTTTGGGGAAATTGATGGGATTGAAGGTGGATAAATCTCCAGGTCCTGATAATCTTCATCCCAGAAAACTTAAGGAAGTTGCCCTGAAAATAGTAGATCCATTGTGGTTATTTTCCAAAAATCTTTGGATTCTGGAATAGTTCCTACAGATTGGAGGGTAGCTAATGTAAGCCCACTATTCAAAAAGGGACAGTAAGAAGTCTCACACCACCAGGTTAAAGTCCAAGAGATTTATTTGGAATCACAAGCTTTCAGAGTGCTGCTCCTTCATCAAGTGGGTGAGGCTTAGATTCAAAAAGGTGGATAGAGAGAAAACAGGGAACTATAGACCAGTGAGCCTAATGTTGGTACTGGGGAAGTTGCTAGAGTTTATTATCAAGGAATTCATGACTCGGCATTTGGAAGGTAGTGGTATAATCAGACAAAGTCAGCATGGATTTACAAAAGGGAAATCATGCTTGATGAATCTGTTGGAATTTTTTGAGGATGTAACTAGTAGAATTGACCAAGGAGAACCAGTGGATGTGGTTTATTTAGACTTTCAGAAGACTTTCGACAAGGTCTCACATAACACACTACTATGTAAAGTTAAAGCACATGGAATTGCAGGTAATGTCTTGAGATGGATAGAAAGCTGGTTAGCAGAGAGAAAGCAAAGAGTTGGCATAAATAGATCTTTTTCTGATTGGCAGTCTGTGACTAGAATCATAGAATCACTACAGTATAGAAAGAGGCCCATCAAGTCTGCACCGACCACAATCCCACCCAGGCCCTACCCCCATATCCCTACATATTTACCCACTAATCCCTCTAACCTACGCATCTCAGGACACTAAGGGCAATTTTTAGCATGGCCAATCAATCTAACCCGCACATCTTTGGACTAGTGTGGTTCCACAGGGATCTGTGCTAGGACCCCAACTGTTCACATTATATATTAATGATTTGGAAGAGCAAACTGAATATATTATCTCCAAATTTGCATATGATACAAAGTTGGGTGGGAGGGTGAGCTGTGAGGAGGATGCAGAGATGCTTCAGTATGATTTGGACAAGCATTTGGGCATGTGCATGGCAGATGCAGTATAATGTGGATAAATGTGAGGTTATCCACTTTGGTCACAATAATAGGGAGACAGATTATTTTTTTGAATGGGTATAAATTGAGAGAGGTGGCTACTCAACGAGATCTTAGAGTCCTCGTGCATCAGTCGCTGAAAGTAAGCGCGCAGGTACAGCAGGCAGTAAAGAAGGCAAATGGTATGTTGGTCTTCATAGAGAGAGGCTTTGAATATAGGGATAGGGATGTTTTGCTGCAATTGTATAGGGCGTTGGTGAGGCCACACCTGGAGTATTGTGTGCACTTTTGGTGTCCTTATCTGAGGAAGGACGTTCTTGTTATAGAGGGAGTACAGCAAAGGTTTACCAGGCTGATCCCTGGGATGGCAGGTCTGTCATATGAGGAGAGACTAAGTCATAGAAATCATAGAAATCATAGAAACCCTACAGTGCAGAAACAGGCCATTCGGCCCATCGAGTCTCCACTGACCACAATCCCACCCAGGCCCTACCCCCACATCCCGACATATATTACCCGCTAATTCCTCTAACCTACGCATCCCAGGACACTAAGGGGCAATTTTAGCATGGCCAATCAACCTAACCCGCACATCTTTGGACTGTGGGAGGAAACCGGAGCACCCGGAGGAAACCCACGCAGACACGAGGAGAATGTGCAAACTCCACACAGACAGTGACCCAAGCCGGGAATCGAACCCAGGTCCCTGGAGCTCTGAAGCAGCAGTGCTAACCACTGTGCTACCGTGCCGCCCTAAGTCAGTTAGGATTATATTCATTGGAGTTTAGAAGAGTGAGAGGAGATCTCATAGAAACGTATAAAATTCTAACAGTGTTAGACATGGTAGATTCAGAAAGAATGTTCCCAATGGTGGGGGAGCCCAGAACTAGGAGTCATAGTTTGAGGATAAGGGGTAAACCTTTTAGAACTGAGGTGAGGAGAAATTTCTTCACCCAGAGGGTGGTGAATGTGTGGAATTCACTACCACAGAATATAGTTGAGGTCAAAACATTGTCTGATTTCAAGAAGAAATTAGATATAACTCTTGGGGCCAGAGGTATCAAGGGATATGGGGGAATCAGGATATTGAATTCGATGATCAGCCATGATTAAAATGATTTGATTTTGATATGATTTGATTTATTATCACATGTATTGGTATACAGTGAAAAGTATTGTTTCTTGCGCTCTATATAGACAAAGCATACCGTTCATAGAGAAGGAAAGGAGAGTGCAGAAAGTACTGTTACAAACATAGCTAGGGTGTAAAGAAAGATCAACTTAATGCGAGGTAGGTCCATTCAAAAGTCTGATGGCAGCAGGGAAGAAGCTGTTCTTGAGTCAGTTGGTACATGTCCTCAGACTTTTGTATCTTTTTCCCGATGGAAGAAGATGGAAGACAGTATGTCTGGGGTGCGAGGGGTCCTTAATTGTGCTGGCTGCTTTTCCAAGGCAGCGGGAAGTGTAGACAGTATCAATGGGTGGGAGGCTGGTTTAAGGGATGGACTGGGCTTCGTTCACCCATTGTAGTTTCTTGTAGTCTTGGACAGAGCAGGAGCCATACCAAGCTGTGATATGACCAGAAAGAATGCTTTCTGTGGTGCATTTGTGAAAGTTGGTGAGAGTCGTAGTGAACATACTAAATTTATTTCTGAGAAACTAGAGGCATTGGTGGGCTTTCTTAACTACAGTGTCGCCATGGGGGGGACCAGGACAGGTTGTTGGTGATCTGGACACCTTGAAGCTCTTGACCATTTCTACTTCATCCCTATTGATGTAGACAGGGGCATGGCCTCCACTACGCTTCCTAAAGACGATGACTATCTCCTTGTTGTTGACATTAAGGGAGAGATTATTGTCGCCGCACCAGTTCACCAGATTCTCTATCTCTTTCCTGTTCTCTGTCTCATCATTGTTTGAGATCCAACCCACTATGGTGGTGTCATCAACAAACTTGAAAATCGAGTTGGAGGGGAAATGAATGGCAGAACAGGCTTGAAGAGCCAAATTGCCTACTCTTGCTTTTAATTTTTATGTTTCTATGAAAACAGTTTTATATGTATCAATGTTAAAATTGATACAAGTGATGCAAAATAAAGATGTAAAATTTGAAAAAATAACATACACTGTTATAATTGTGTATAAAGTTGTGATTAATCAGCTTTTGTTGTCCATTTTTCCTTAAGGAGTATTATTTCCATTTTTCATCATAAAGGGAAATTATATTTATCAATTTTCAAGCAAGTTTATTTAATTAGTGTTCCAAGTAGGCTTACATTAACACTGCTATGAAGTTACTGTGAAAATCTGGCACCTATTCGGGTACACAGAGGGAGAATTTAGCATGGCCAATGCACCTAACCAGCACCTCTTTCAGACTGTGGGAGGAAACCGGAGCACCCGGAGAAAACCCATACAGACACAGGGAGAACGTTCTGACTCCATACAGACAGTGACCCAAGCCAGGAATCGAACACCGGTCGCTGGCTCTGTGAGGCAGCAGTGCTAACCACTGTGCCACCGGGCTGCCCTTAGTTTTCTTTCCTAAAGAAAAATGTGCTGATATTTATTTTAGATGCACAATGGTTGTAGGATGTCATACTTCCTTTGTATGTAACCCTTACGTTTAGAACTTGTACATAATTCTTAAAACTGTCTCTTTATTTGTTAGCAACAACAGTTATTCCTGTCAGTAATGAAGGCAAAGTCTAGTCCATTACTGGCAATCTCCAGTGCATAATCTATGTAAAATGCCTGACATATCCCTGAACATAAGCTAAGACCATCACTTGTTCAAAACATGAACTCTGATAAAATCCAGCAGGCCTTGTAATTGTGGCTTAATTCTTAGCCTCTTATAAAAGCTGCATTGATGCTAAGATCTTTCAACTCAATGATGGTTAGATTCAAGAGCGAATCCAATCGGTTAACAGGCATCCCATATGTTTCTGGCCAGCTTTGTGTTAAGCCAATCAATAATCACTTGGACAAAGAGGCATGAGTTCATTTTCTGCAAGCGCTGTTTGTTGATCACAAGACTCTAAACAGCTACACTCTAACTATCATGTGACCACTGCATCTTTTTCTCACCTTATTCAGTAAAAACAACCACTTTGTCTCCTTCTGAATTCATTTTGTTCGGCACAATTTTCTTTTCTAGAGACATTGAATTCAATCAATACTCTGTTGAACTGTTATCATTTCAGTGCTTTTTTTTAAATTGACAAGTTTAAAGGGGAGACTTGGTGCACACATGAGGGAGAAGGAAATTAATTGATGTGAGGCAGAATAGAAAGTGGTGATTAGAACATGAGGAGACTTGTGTGGATTCCAGTTAAATCAATTGGCTTGTTTTGGGGCTGTAAATTCTATGTAATATAGGAAGAAAATTTTAAATAATTTAGGTAACAGTAAATCAGCTGAAATTATAACAGCTTTAAAATATATTGGGTTTTTTCCAGAATAGGTGTAGTCCACTATTGGCAGGTACATTACAGGAAAGCAACCATTGGACAAAGTTAAAAGGTGGAAAAAAAAATAAGTACCAAGATGATAAAGAAATTACCTATCTTCATTTTCATATCATATTGCTGTACACAGGAGGCAAGAGAGCGCCAATAAACCAGAATAATTTCCTGAGCTCCCATCTCACTGAGTGATCCACTGCCTGACAACAAAATGGATGTTCCATTTCTTATTTGTGAAGAGCAATCTTTTGGCACTAATATGCACTAGGTAACTTGAAGATTTCTGCCTTGCTTACAATATGGAGTATCAAGGAAGAGTGTAAATGAAAGCAAAGGATGAAGTAACAAGGTAAAGTAGAATGCAAGTCAGTATTATGTTCTTGTTCTAATGAGGGTAATCATCTCAGGTATTAAAAGTTTCAGCAATACAGTTATATGTAAGTACCAATTTGCATCTCAGCCTTTGTGGTGAAATATTTGAACTTACAACACACAGCTAGTCGGACAAATTGCTCACATATAAATATTATAAGAATGGCAACCATAGATTGAAAGTAGAAAGTTTGTCCTTTATAATCTAGCTATTGTATTATACTATAATGAGCTCTATGTGTGACAATAATCAATGTCTAATAGGTTGCAAATAATATTTTGTGGCATGCATACTTGTTCATCAATTTGGTATAATCTAGTATCTACCTTATTTTGGAAGATATTCTTAGGCAGGGAAATATTTTCACCCCTCCTCCATCTCCTTTGGGTTTTGAAGACAACATTATGCCGCCTTCCAGTCAACTTGTACAACCTTTCTGCAAGAAAGGTGCCCCATTAACATTCACGTGGCATACAGTGATTCCATTGCCATTGAGCCAAAGTTAAGCAAAATTTTGAATTTTGCCAGTAATTATTTTCTTTAAGTTCTTGTTGCAATTCTCAATGTAGCTGCAACATTATTGGAAATCCCATCTAAGGTTCTGGGAGCTCCCAGTGTTAGACAGATTGAACACACAGACCTCACATCGAGTACTTAAATAGCCAAAAAAACAGAATTAAGAGCAGTGATGACAATTAAGTTAGAACGTATAACCTGGTGCTCGAGTACAGAGACTTTTACCCTGGCACATTGAAGGATAGAATGTGCCCTTTAAAGATTACTTTTTAAAAAAATGTTGCTTTGAGGGTAAAATTCTTTCTCTGGAGTACTTTACTCAAAATGTTAGCATGCATACAATATAGGAAATTTTATTATATATCCTTGATGATTTTTACTCTCAAATTATCAATGAGAAAATTTAATGCCTGAGTTTATATTGAAATAATATTGTTGCGCTTGTATTTTTAGTTGGATCATTAAAGTCTGATTGTTTTCTTTAGACAGCAAATAAGAACTGTTACTGATTATATTCTAACTGAAATAGGCTCCCATGTATTTGCTATAATCTCTTTAGACCCTTATGAATGAAGAAAATCAATAAAGCAAACATTGTCCTGAAATAATTTACCTGTACGTTTCAAAGTGATCACTACTGTTTAATCCACAAATAATAATAAAGGTACAAGGATGTTGCCCTTGAGTTGATACGGTGTGACTGCAATGGTCTTATAATGCTGTCTTAGGATGTCAAAACTGATTTAACCAATCAGCTGTTTGCTGTCTTAACAGATGCCATCAAACAGAAGATGACTAAGATGGAGAAGAATTTAAAGAATAAATCCGACCAGATCTGACTAAGTCGGGCAGTAAGATCATTCCAAATTTGATGTGGCAGCAGCAAAGATTTCAAAAGGCCAGAAGCATTGCATATCTGGCCTGCAGTGAAGCTGTTAAGCAATAGAAACCTGCCGCTGTCCACTGCTGTCATTTTTGCAACTGCTGGTGTGGTTATTAGCTTTCAACTCATCTCAGAAATGCAACTCTTTGAGGGCTTATTCTAATGTTCAAAATTCCGCAGGTTTTACTGTGTCCCCACAATAATAGAAAGGAATTAGGCAATAATATAATATAACAGAGTTTAAGGAGAATGACAATCATTTTGTAACTAGGCAAAGTTGAAGAAAAATGTAGGGGCATTGCAGTCGTCTCTTACACTTGAGAGTGTATTCTATCTATTTGTCATGTTCCTTTTAATCGTGCTCAGGATGTGGGTTTCACTCGAAAGGCCAGCATTTATTGCTTATACCTGGCAGTCCTGAGAAAGCGATGGTATCCTCAATTCTCTTTCAACCTCTGCAGTAACTGTTTGTAGAGGTTTAATACAACTGAGTGGCTTGCTAGACCTCTTCAGGGCATTGATGTGGAATTGGAATCACATATAACTAGATGGGTTAAGGACAGCAGATTTCCTTCCCTAAATGGAACCCAATTGCAGATTTATCTTGTGGTAACCCAAGAGTTTGCAATTGTTGTATTGATAGCAGCTTTTTTTCCCCCAATTTCACAAATTTTAAAAACAGAATTCAAATTTTCAGGTACGAATTTTAAATTCACTCTGGATTATTTGTTCAGACCCCTAGATTACTACTTCAGAAACATTGGGTGGAATCTTGTGGAGGTGATGGGGAATCTCTACTGCCTATTGGAAAGCCAGCAAGACACTGCATCGCCTCTTATTGGGAAGGCCCACTGCACCTTGTGCCACTCAGGCACTTAACAGTCCATTGGCAGGCCTTCTTCAGGAACAAGGCCTCCAGGGGTGGAAATCCCACTCACCATCAGAGGCCAGCAGCGCTTCTGTGCTCAGCAGCGCCACTGGTGACATAGTGTCTACTGCCAGTATGACATCCATCTGAGGCCTTGGATCAAGGAGGGAACCAGACACAGGTGAGTGATGGTGGCAAGGGGGGTCATGGTATTAGGCCTGTGGGGGAGGGAGAGAGGATGAGGGGCAACAGCAAAAAGGGCAAGGAGTGACAATCAGTCGATTCTGGGTTTCTCAATCAGGCACTGAATACTTTTGAATTAGAGACCCTCCTGGGAGCCCACAAGTATTTGCTTGTCATGCTCCCTACATGGAGAGCCTCATGCTGGGTTAATATCAACAAAGGCAAAGTAAAGCCCTTATATGGGCATTAATTGCTCACTTGCGGGTCTCAATTTGTGGCAAGACAGGAAAGCCGTCTGCCATCAAACCTGCCATGTAGGAGGGCAGAAGATTCTGCTCGTAATCACTACATTACCATAACCTAACTTAATAAAACAGACCCTATTTTAACATGTAACGGAATGTTTTAATTACAGTCCCCCACCACTAATGGTCGGTGTTAACATGATTTCCCAGTATAACAAATCGACAGTAAGACTATTAAAGCCCAATAGAAACTAACTAACCCCATAAGGGATTATTGCTGGAATCAGACTGGAGACCTGTGGAAACTTTGATAACATTAGAAAGCCCTGACAGAAACTGAAGAAACCCTATATTGTTTATCTATAATGCGCACAGCTGGTACCCAAAATAGATCCTGTAATACTCCTGCAGTCATTATCCATCAGCCTTAACACTGCTATTGCCATTTAATCCAGTTGCCTAATTTAACTTTAAATCTATAAGCCATTTGAAAAAACACATTGTCAAATGTCTTTTGAAAAGCCATGTAAATAGCTAACCATGAAGATGTTTACATGAGTTATGCCTAAAACTAGAAAGATCAATTTGGATAGATGGAAGAGAGATCAACATATATAATTAGTTCAAATTAATCTGCTGCCGTTTAAAAGCAGACAAAATCTATGTAAGATTATCTGCATAAAAATATCATATGGCAGATTTTTTAAATTAATCTTTATAGCATATCACAAATGAAGATAATGATTGAAATCACAGAAGCAGAATACTGCAGATACGGGAAATCTGAAATAAATGCAGAAACTACTGTAAATACTCAACAGGTCAGGCAGCATCTACAGAGAGGGATACAGTTAATGGGCTGGATTCTATTGACCACCCCCCCCCCACACACACACACACACACACACACACACACTCCCCACGCTAGTGTCTATCTGGATAGAACAGTGTTGAGAGGCTCATACATCCATCGCAAGAAAGGTCTGAAGTTCAACTGGGCGCTGGGTGTGAGGGAGGGGGGGGGGGGGGAAGCAGGGCGGCATGAGATGGCAGGCAAAGGGGCTGGATGGATGAAAATGACAAACAGTGGAAAGGCCCCAACACCATTAACTTGTTTCACTTCCTGCAAAAAGAAAGTTGTGGCTATGGGTACCCATGTAGGCCCTAGTTAGGCCTGTGTTTTTGTGGAGTATGTGGAACATTCCTTGCTCTAATAGTAGTCAGGCCATCTCCCACAACTCTTTCTCCATTTCATCAATGACTATGTTGGTGCCTCTTCATGTTCTCATCAGGCCTTGGGGAAAAAAATGATCAATTTTTACTTCCAATTTTCACCCCTTCTCACCTTCACATGGTCCATCTCCAACATTTCCCTTCCTTGACCTCTCTGTTTCCATTTATGGCAATCGACTGCTACTAATATTCATTACAAACCCACTGCCCCCCACAACTACAGCTCCTCACACCCTGCTTCTATAAGCACTCCATCCCATTCTCTCAGTTTCTCCATCTCCTGTGCATCTGTTCCGATGATGCCACCTTCAACAATGTTCCTAACATGTCTGCCTGAGGATTCCAACCCCCTTCCCCCCCCGTGTTTGACAAGGCACTCAAGTGTGCCTGATTCATCTTCCGCACTTCTGCCCTCACCCGTTCCCTTCCCTGCCAGAACAATGATAGAGTCCCTCTTGTCCTCATATTTCACCCCATCAGCTGCCGCACTCAAAGGATCATCCTCCACCAACTCCAGAATGATGCTACCCCAAACACATCTTCTCCTCAAACCCCTGTCAGCATTCCACAGGGACCACTCTCTCCATGACACCCTGGTCCACTCCTCCATCATCCACAACTCCTCATCCCCTTCCCATGACCCTTTCCTTGCAATTACAGACTGTATAACACCTGCCCCTTTACCTCCTCACTGTCCAAGGCCCCAAACACACCTTTCACTTGCACTTCCTTCAATTTGGTCTGCTGCATTCGATGCTCCCAATGTGGTCTCCAGACTAAACGTAGATAGGGTAACCCACTTTACAGAGCACCTTCGCTCCATCCACAAACATGATCCCATTCTTTTGGTCACTTGCTACTTCAACTCAGTATCTTGCTTCCATGCCCACAAGTCTATCCTTGACTTGTTGCAATGCTCCAGTGATGCCCAATGCAAACTGGAAGAATAACATCTCATTTTCCAGTGAGGCATGTTACAGCCTCCTCGACTCAACATTAAGTTCAACAACTATAGACTGTGAACCTTCCCTCTATTTTGACCTCTTTTTGATTTTTAGTTCCCTTGGTTTGCCCCTATGCAGCCCCTCTTCCAGAGGGCCACCTGTCCCTTGTTTTTCAGTTTTGCTTCTACTGAGTCTTGACATTTGTTCTCCTATTAACACATTCTGCTATCTTACCTTTATGCTGCTATAACACTTCTTCAGTCCTTAATGCCACCATTAACACTATCCTTGTCTTATGTCCATGACAGCTTTGATCCAACCTTCCATTCTGCCCCACCCCCTCCAACTATATCTTAGAATCCTACAGTGCAGAAGAAGGCCATTTGGCCCATCAAATCTGCACCAATAACAATCCCACCCAGGCCGTATTCCTGGAGCCTCACGTAATTATCCCACTAATCCCCCAACACTAAGGGGCAATTTAGCATGGTCAATCAACCTAACCCGTGCATCTTTGGACTGGGCAGCTGTTTTACTGAGCATTCAAGAGCAGCAAATGGCGTTCATATCACCAGCCAGTGTTGAAGATTGACCCGCCATTGGGAGAATTGCAATGTAATTTTACACTGGAATTTTAACATTTTCTCTCCTGTTAGATTCTCCGCTCCAGCCCATCACCAAACCCATCACGGGCAGATTGGGAGAATTCTGTTCAATGAGTCTAGAAGATTATAAAATGCCTCATTGAAAGATAAGATCCTCAGCTTATGTCAAGCTTCACCTGAACAGTGTAGCGGGCAAAGGACAGTGATGTCAGCGGGAGGGCAAGGTGGAAAATTAAATCACAGGCTACCAGAAGCCAAGGTCATGCTTGTAGAAAGAATGGAGGTATTTTGCAAAGTGGTCACCCAATTTGAGGTTGTTCTCCCCAGTGTAGAAAAGAGCATTATGAGCAGCAAATACAGTATACTAATCTGAAAGAGGTACACATAAATCACGTGGCAGGAGTGTTTGGGGCCTTGAGCAATGAGGAGAGGAGGTAAAAAGAGCAGGTGTTACATCTCCTGCATTTGCACGAGGAGGTGCCATGGGAAGGGGATGAGGTGATTGAGAAGTGGACCCGGATATCACAGATGGAGCAGTCCCTTTGGAATGCTGAAAGGGGAAGGAAGGGAATGAGATATGTGTTGGGGGCATCATGCTTGAGATGATGGAAAATTATCCGCTGCATAGGAAGGCTGGTGGGGTGGAAGATGAGGCACAAGGAACCCCATCATGGTTCTGGGACGGAGGGAAAAGCATGAAAGCAGAAATGCGACAAATGTGGCAGACATGGTTAAAAGCCCTATCAATCACTGAGAGGGAATCCTTGGTTGGGAGTAAAATACAACTCAGAAACGATGGTGTGTTAGGTTGCATCATTGAACTGGAAGAACGAAATGCAGTCCTTACAGGGTATAGGGTGTGAGGAACTATAGTCGAGGTAGCTGCCAGTCAGTTGAATTATAATGAATATAAGTTGATAGCCAGAGATGGAAACAGAGAAATCAAGGAAGAGTCGGAGATGGACCGTGTGAAATTGAGAGAAGGGAGGAAATTGGAAGCAAAGTTGATGAGGTTTTCCAATTCGAGGCAAAAGCAGGGCATGGCATAAATACAGTCATCAATGTACCAGAAAAAGAGTTAAAGGAGGGAGCCTGAGTAGGACTGAAACAAAAAATATTCCACATATCTCATAAAAAGATAAGGATAGCTGGGATCCTTATAGATACCCATAACTTTTATTTGGAAGAAGCGAGATTAATTAAAGGAGAGCTTGTTCACTGAGAGAACAGGTTTACACAGTAAGAGTTTTAACAACACCAGGTTAAAGTCCAACAGGTTTATTTGGTAGCAAATACCATAAGCTTTCGGAGCGCTGCTCCTTCGTCATGGAGTGGAAATGTTTCCACATTTCCACTCCATCTGACGAAGGAGCAGCGCTCCACATCAGAACAGATTTAGCCAGAGGGGAAGAAGGTTGTTAACAATGGGAACTGGTTAAAATCTTAGACCGGCTTGAAAATCTGTTGCAAATCTAAAAGTTAATAAATCAGATTGTCAAGAAGCTAAAACATATATAGTAATCTCTCTCTGTGCAGTAATCTCTACTATTACATTAAAGGCACTGCTACTGAAACCACTTGGGGCAAATATAAGATCCAACTTTCAGTCAACAGGTTTGACCTATGAATTCTTAACAAGTTAGTATATTCCCCTGTGAGGTGAATTTTTGCAGGGACTCTAACCAATTTAATTTTTTTTAAGACCCTCTTAAAATACACTCAGGGATATAGTTGGAACAAATTAATTGTTAGAATTCTAGAATTAATGTATTCAGCAAAGCCTCATTTGAATTTGTTTTGTTCACTAATTCTTTAAAACAATAGAGAGGGAGGAATCTAGAGGGAAAATGTTTTTCCAGTAGACTTGTAGATCAAGAACTAGATTGATGCAACTATTGCTGATGTGTCAAATCTGTTCTCTATCAGCAGGAACATTCTTACTGATATCTAAAGTTTAAAGTTTATTTATTAGTCACAAGTAGGCTTACATTAACACTGCAATGAAGTTACTGTGAAAATCCCCTAGACACCACACTCCGGTGTCTGTTCGGGTACACTGAGGGAGAATTTAGCATGGCCAATCCACCTAACCAGCACATCTTTCTGACTGTGGGAGGAAGCCAGAGCCAGAGGAAACCCATGCAGACACAGGGACAATGTGCAGACTCCGCACAAACAATGACTCGAGCCAGGAATTGAACCCGGGTCCATGGCACTGAGGCAGCAGTGGTACACATTGTGCCACCATGCCGCCCCTATGCATCTGCCCATATGTCATGGATTTAATTCCTACTTGGGTTCATGTTCATTAATAATATCTGCACCACCTATAATTGTGAAACTAACTGCAGTTGTGATCTTTTTATGCAATGGACTTCTTTCTGGCATGATGATTTGATTATACTTGTAGCTTACAATACAAATAGTCATAGATGTGATGATCATGCGGACTTCTTGGATTTATTGTTCCCTTGTCTGAGATGAATAAAATGCCATATTGCAATGGTTATACATTTCACAGACTATCCATATGTTCCAGGAATAACTGACTGGACCTATTTGGAGATACCTAGCCCCAATACCATGGTCACATTTATTGCCAGGAACATGTGGGTAGTGCGCAATATAAAAAATTATAATCTTGTATGTTTTGCAGTCAATGCAGTACATCATGATTGAATCGGTCATGTCGCATGATTGACTTCATGCCCTATTCCTACAAAGCCTTGACAATAATCTAAACCTTACTTTGTGAGACTGTTGGAGTGCGTGGTGGAGGATGTGACCAAGCAACTAATGGGATAAATATTCAAAAGAGCCAGATCCAGGTGGCATTGAAAATTAGGAGAATTTTAAAATTGTGACATTATCAGACCAAGAGGTGATAATGCTTCAAACAATTGACATAGTGAGGGATAGAAATGATGGTCTGGGAATGGAGTTTGTGGTGGGGGTAACCACTGAGCACCATGTTGCATTATGGTTTCAGCTGTAGTGTCGCAATGATGAGATCTTGGGACTTGTATATTTAAACATTTATTGTTAATCTTTAACTATTTACAGATCTCAGGTATTGTTATCATGCATAGTGCTGTCTCCATATGTAGGCTGCTTCAACAATGTTATTTGAGGCCGAAATTCTCCGGTCTTGCACACCGCACTACCGCTGCCAGTGAGAACGAAGAATTTGGCGCTCAGCCAAATCTCCATTCCTAGCAGCGGGACCAAAGAATACCAGCCACAGGCAAGGTAAGAGATGTAATTTTGATTATTGCAACCAAAGTTCTGGAGATAGATATTGGAGCCCCTCAATTTTAGAGTTGTTTTGGAGGCTGCTGAAGAGAATGAACAATGTGCCGTGTTGCGAATTTCCTTGCTCTATATTAGTGTTGTTGATCATGGGAGCATGGTTCAATGCTGTCAATGGCACTCCTGCAATGTAACACTGCCTTATAACTCTAGGATACAAAATACAAGGCTAACTAACCCCAAGCTCACATAAAATGACACGCAGCAGTTGTCAGTCACCTAGCAACAAGTTTCCTATCCCCTGCTGTGCTCTTTAATTCAACAAATCTGCTCAGGACATGGGGTTGTTCTCCTGACAAAGCACATTATGTGGCAGACCAAAGGATACAACACTTCACTGTACACACCACTCTGGACCCTATTGACCACTGGTCTTTTCAAGTAACTAACAAAAGGCTCCAGCACAATGTTCTGAAAAGGGGGTGGGGGAGTCTCAACAGAGAAAACAGTTGCTTCTAATTGTGATTGACTAAATAATGAAAATGATGTTCTTTTTTAATTTTTACTTGTTAAGTCCATACTTTTTGTCACCTGGTAATCGGAAAGAGTTCCTGCTGGGAAAGGGCCAAACATTGAATGCTCTCAAACCTTTGTTTCTCCTTATTCTGACAGCTAAATTGACAGTTCTGAATACAGAAATCTTCAGTAATAGAGATACGTGCTAAACTTCAATTGCTTAATTTGTTCAGAGTATTATTACAGAATATATGGACATTTGTGACCCATCATTAATTTTGAGTTGTCTTATTAGTAGCTCATACATATGTATAAATGCTATTTACAACAATCAACTAAAACTATTTACAAAAAAATCAGAAAAGCTTTAATAGAGCAGTTAGTAAACTCATAATGTAGGCTTCCAAATCATAGAAAAATCTTATGCTCATTGGATTTAGTGTATTTTGCTCAGTAAGCCTAATGGGAAAAATGATTTTAAAGATAGAATCAAACATAAACACACCTGCCATTTTGAAGTATGCCTAGCAACATGTCACAATCCCATCGAAATAATAGACAATTTTTTTATCAACAAAGACGCCAACTTGTATTTTTAAAGTACTTTTATCACAGTAAAACATCCAAAGACATTTCATCAAACAAAATTTGACATTGAACTATACAAGATGAAATGAGGACAGGTGGCCAAATGCTTGGTAAAGAGCTGTGTTTTAGCAAGTTCTTTGAAAGGAGGAGGGCGGGGGGGAGGTGTGGAGAGAGATAGTCAGGCACATACGTTTACGGACAAAATTCCAAAATTAGGGAAAAGGCCGTTGAAGACACAATCATCACTGGTAGACCAATGGAAATCAGGGGATGTGCCAGAGGTCTTGAACGTTTGTAGGGCTGTAAGATATTACAGTGATCGAGATCATGGAAGGATTTAAAAACGAGACAAATTCATACTTATTGAGGAAAATATCAGAATTTTCAGAACAAGTTTTAGTAATTAAAATAAATCTTCAAACATTAGTAGTTTAATCTAGCACAGGCTATGGCACAACAAATGTGACAGACAAAATTTTAAAAATGAAAACTTTTGCTTTCAGAATAATGCTGTCATGTTCTGCATGACTGTACACAATTAATGCATAAGAAGCAATTCAATACTGAATCCAACGATGGCTGAAACGGGCTTTCGGAACGCTGCTCCTTCCACTCACCTGATGAAGGAGCAGCGCTCCGAAAGCTTGTGATTCCAGATAAACCTGTTGGACTTTAACCTGGTGTTGTGAGACTTCTTACTGTGCCCACCCCAGTCCAATGCCAGCATCTCCACATCATTCCTTACTTATGTACTACTACCATTGCTGATAACAAGCTAATGGTTTCCTAGCATTTTAATGTGTTATTCAGCAGCATATTTTGTGATTCTGCATTATGTTGCCTCCTCACATGATTGTTCAAGAATTTCTGTATTCAGATCTCTTACCGTATAGTGATTGACGCATGGTACTAGTATTTTAGGATTCTTGGAAGCATGCTAGTTACTGTTAGTAACACCCAACTTGTTCACCTTCGTAAGGTATTGGGGAATCTAAATTTGCACACTAGGTTGCAGTATTCAATTGCAAAATGCACAACTGAGTCATAAACCTTTTTCTGTTAGTGACATAAGAGAGGCATTTAGCATTTTTCTTAAGTATGTTGAAAGTGTACATCCCACGTCAGCCTGTTTCAAATAGAGGCCTTCTTACTAGTTTCTCGCACATCTATAAAGTTGGATATTGTGCTGTCGAGCAGAAGTAAAGCGCAAATGATCTGTTAAAAAAATGATTGTTTAGTGTACGACAAAAAGACTATTACCTACTATGGAGTTTCAACTTATGACTAGCTCCCCAGTGAATTACCTGATTTATCTATCTTTTGAATTGTTGGGCAGTCTTTGATTTTTCAAGGTTACAGCTTACAGCTGCAAAACCTGGAGTACATGGAGACTATAAAAAAAAACTTGTCCTTTTATTATATGCTAACTCTGAAGCATCACTTGTTAATGACAATCTGTCAAGGATCCACTGCATTTAAATTATTTTTAAAAACTACATTCGACAGCGACAGTTGCATGTAACAGACTTTCTGCCCCCATGTGTTTGGCAGCGCCAGAGGCTGGTGGCTGGATCTTCTGGTCCCACCATTGTCAACGGAGTTTCCCATTGTTTGCACCCTCCACCATCGGGGAACTTGTGCGGGGTGGGGTGGGGCGGCGGTGGGGGGGGGGGGGGGTGCGGCGGGGGGGCAGGGGGGTGGCGGGGGGGTGGGGGGCAGGGGGGTGGGGGGCGGGGGGTGGGGGGGATGTGTCACTGTCAGCGGGACTGGAAAATCCTGCCAGCAAGAATAGCTGGAAAATGCCAATGTTATCCTGCTTCACTGGCTGCAGAGATGACATCTGGCAGTGGAGGAAGACAGCCTATAAACATAGGGACCGAGAAACTGCTTGTCCTCAAGTCTAGCAGCATCTGTAGGGAGAGAAAAGAGCTGAAGTTTCAAGTCCAGTTGACACTTTGTCAAAGCTTAGTGATTTGATCTTACCAAATGCCATAAAAGCTCTGTGAAAAATTCATTCAGAAAATTGTGGTGCTAAGAGGCAGCAAGGACACTTCAGCAGTGCTGTTTAAATAACTCGCCCATTGGTTGCTGGGTTTTCCATTTAGGCTGATGCTTCTTTGAGTCTATTTTCTCACTTCCAACTGATTTCTGAGAAGAGGTTTTTGCTGTGCTACATTGTTTTGAAGCCAGCCAAAAGCAATTTTACTGTAGCCATTTTTTTTATTTGTTCATGGGATGTGTGCGACGCGAGCAGGAGCAGCATTTATTGCCCATCTTGAGGTGTCCTCAAGAATGTGATAGTGAGTCACCCTCTTAAACCACTGCCTGATGTAAGTTCACCCATGATGCTGTTTCTTTTGTATATATTCCTTTGTGGGAGTTGAGTGTCCCTGGCTAGGCCAGCGTTTATTGCTCATCCCCAATTGTCGTTGAGAAGGTGTTGGTAAGCTGCCTTCTTGAACTGCTGCTTTATGTACACCCCACAGTTTTTGTTAGTGAGGGAGAATTTTCACCCAGCAACAGTTAGTAAGTTCCAGATCGCGAAGGAACAAATAAGCATGGTTCCAAAAATGATAGTGCATCACTCACAGCTATTGAGGTACCCATGTGTCTGCTGCCCTTGTCCTTTCAGGTGGTCTTGGTTGCAGGTTTGGAAGGTGCTATTGAAGAAGACTTGGCACCTGGCTGGCTACTGGTGGTGGTGGAGAGTGAATGTTTAAAGTGTTGGATGAAGTGATAAAGCAGGCAGCATCATTATTCCAGGCCTCACCATTCAAGGCCCTGGAAACCTCTTCCAGGTGAAACAGTGATTTATACGTATTCCTTTCAATTTAGTATATCGCATTCATGCTCTGCACTGGGCGATTGAATGCCATTCAGTCCGCAAGCCTGATCATGAGCTTCTGGTAGCCTGTCATCTTAAATCTCCATCTTTCTCTCATGCCGACCTCTCTGCCCCCACCCTCCTGCTGTGTTCTAATGAAGCAATTTCAAGGAATAGAACCTCATCTTTCAATTAGACATTTTCAGCCTTCCAGACTCAAGACTGGGTTCAACAAATTCAGACAAGAACCTTTGCCCCCATTTGTTTTGTTTTGTTTCTCTTCGTGGACTTTGGTTTTACTGAACTTGTTTTTCTCTTTTTTTTACTTTTATATGTCAATTTTCAATATTCTACCATTCTCACCTCCTTTAGGTACATCTTTTGTTTCTTTAATTGTTCCATTACCATTTGTGTATTTAGTGAGATGGGTTGTTCAGGAGGGTCAAGTGGGGGCGTAGGTCAGGGAAAGGTCATATGGTAGATTGGGAGGTGAGGGATAGGGTGGTCAGTGGGGGTGTCCAGGGGAGTCCATGGGGGCTCAGGGAAGTGGGGATAGGACATGTGGGATGGGGGGGGAGGGGGTTGGGAGTGGGGGGATGGTTAGTATTATAGTTATCCAGGAGTTGGAAGTAGTTTTAATTCTAATCACATTTCCTAGGTAAATATTACTGAAGTTTGTTAGTTAAGTCCTACTTTCAGATGGTTTCGACTACTGCAGGGTTATTGTTACCAACAACCACCAAGTTTTGTCATGTGACTTTATCAAAATGGAAACAATTTACAGAATATGCAGCACAGAACAGGCCATTTGGCCTAAGTAATCTATGCTGGTATTTAAATTCCACATGTGTCTCCTCCCATTCCATCTGCCTCTTCTTAGCCTTTCAACATTTTGGGGGAGGGGGGGTGGTTGTAGGGGGTGACTTTCAGCCCATGTTCATCGTCCGAGAGATCGGTGTTGTGGGTGGAAAATCTGGAGAGAATTGGGAAACAATTCTCTCCAGAGAGATTGCGATTTTCCCCACTCCTCGCCGTTAACGTCACGAAGTTCATGCCCACAAAGGGCACACACCTCATCTTAATAGGTTTAAATACATTTTAATATTATTATCCAACCCCGTCACGTGACCCCCCTCGCTGAATTTTCAAACCTCACTGACATGCCGTTAAAAACAAGATTCAGTCAAGGGGGCGCAAAGATAAGTATTGTCCGCAGGGGGAAAGGGGCATGCATGGAGTGCCGTGGCATTACCTAGAAAGCAGGCAGTCATGGGGAATCTTACAGGCACGGGGTGGGGCGGGCAACGATGGGGGTAGGCCAGCAATACTTGCACAGGGGTCATGGGTAGGGGGTGGACCCCCCGAAGATTGCAGGGAAGCACCCTTGGTGATTGTGTAGGGAGGGAAGCCCCTGTTTCCTCCGTGTGGGCTGTTTATTTCCGGTGATTAGGGTGCCCTTTGTGAAGCCAGCTTTGCCTGCTCTCACAGGCCCCCACCAGAGTGATGATGTAAACCTCCCCACTCATTTTCTTCACTCAAAGAGGCTCAAGATCTGAAGTGAAAACTGGGTCTGTGCAGCTGGAGAGTTACACACCAGTTTTCAGTCTGAGCCTGATACTTTCTGAAAATCTGGTAAGATTCCACTCATTGTTTCTTTCACTTTTCTCTCATGTACACATCGGGTTCCCTTCTTAGGGTAACTAAGCTATTGCCAAAACCACTTCCTGCGGTAGGTAGTGAGTTTCACAATCTAACCATACCCTGTGTAAAAAAATCATTCACTTACCAATGGAATTTATTGGTAACTATCTTCTATTTATGGCCCCTAGTTTAGGATTCTCCCACAATTCAGTTGAAACGTTCTCTCCATCTTTACCCTATCCGATCCATTCATAATTTTAAAGACCTCTATAATGATTATGGTTCTCTTTACAGGAGAATGTGATTTTTACCCTGTTGGGTTATGGGTTTATCTTGTACTTTGAATGATAAATGATCAAGAGTGCAAGTGGCTGTAAAATCACATTAAAACTGATAAAATGTTGCACCCCCCCATATACATTTCAGTAATAATAATTACGTCTCTGGATTGGTATAAAGTAATAGACATATCAATATCACATTTCGGTGCTCATCTATATAACATTTAATATTCAACAGTTTGCTCTAAAAGGTTTTAGGTTCACAGGCCAAAGTTTTAATGTAAACAGATTTGCTAATCCCTAATTCCCATGCTTTCAACTGCAAGTGCTTTGTGCTGACAGCTGATGAGTTATAAGGAGTCCCTAGTACATTGTTAAAGGCTGCTTCATTTGTTGCAAGAGCAGAGGGAGTGAAATTGCTGTCTATAGGTGTTTTCCAGCACTCTTTGAGAAGTAGCTCTTCTAACTGACACCAATTAAAGAGATTATGTCATCAACTGAAAAGAAAGCTATTGCTACATATGTAAAAGCTCCGATTGCTTGTGACAGGGTCACTAGAGCCTTTACAACATGGCATGACCCCACTAAAATTAACTTCACTCTTCAAACACCAATTAGAATAACGTTTCTTTGTTTTGTTATTTTACACACGCATTCAACTCCCAATTAACCATGATTATTTGAAAGAACTGGTTATTTCAGAGACTGTTTATAACATTCCACAAGCTATATGAGAATTATTTTCAGTGTAACATCAGGAACCTACCTTCATCGGCGACCGTCACTCATATTATGATTTCCAACTTGCCCATAATTACATAATCATAATATACTACTTCTTGCACGATTCAGCCTACACAAATAAATTGATTTACCATGTTTTGAAACTTGGTTAATCCTGAAGAAGTTTGACAACCTATTGGCTGTACACAGTGTTTGACAGAAACTTACTATTTTGGCTGAACTTACCATTTTTATATTCATTCAAAGAAAATCAAAGTTTATCAACGTTGCAGCTGAAAATATTTTCTGAATGGATTTTTCCCCATGTTGTAGTTACTGTTAAGATTCTTGCGTTTCCTTAATTACCAAGCAGAGTTTGTTAATAAAAACCAATGAATCAAAAAAATGAAAGATCTGAGCAGAAATATTTAGAACAGAAGAAATCTTGCATAAAGGTATAAAGCAAAAGAGATGTATTCCCTGTTTCCGTTACAAAGCAGGCCGAATAAACAGTGGTAGTAACTCCTGTTGGTGAAACAACCCCATGAGAGTGCCTACACAAAGAAGAAAATCATGGTACAGGCAACAAGCGCTGTCAGTCCTTCCACTTTACATTCCTCCTTCAGCTACATTTCAGCTAGATGGAATTTCATATTCCAAGCATTAAGAAGCTATCTGCTATTTCTCTTCAGAATTTACCAGTTACCATCAAATACGTAGAACAGAAATACATTGCTAAAAGCAGATTAAATTTATGCATTTCCTCAAATTCGCCATCAGCTGTACTTAGTGATATAAAGTACTGTACATACATTTTCACTCTAATGTTCTTCTCTTGGAATTTTTCCTAGGTTTAGAACATTAGGAGCTGTGAAACTCTTCAGTTTATTCAACTTATGGATGATGCCAATGACAGTTCAGGACATTACTTTGCAGGTACAATCCTACCTAATCTGTTACAGCAGTAGCCAGACACCTACAGTCTGCTGCATGGAATTGAAATTGTTAATGCAAATTTTATATTGTACAGTTCTTTAGTAAATGTGAAGATCAAAAGTTAACAAAATTCCCAAATTATGAACAATCTAATATTAGACTGAAGTTTAGGGAAAAAAATAATGTGAATACATGAAAACCAGAAATTGTAAAATGCACAAATGAGGTATTTTGCATTATGCAGCACCCTCAACTTTTAATGTCTTAAAATAAGTCTATAAATATTAAATTGACTGGATTTTAGTTATGGTTTAATGTAAGATCATATTTTGGAATGTATTTAATTTCTAATATATTTAATAAAGATCGTAATGCTGTTATTTAGGTACTTTGTAAGATTTGATAGGAAAATAAACACATTTTATGAGGGTATGAGAAATCAGCAATCAAAATCAATTTTTATTCATTTAAACTAGAAATTATACTTTCACTAAAAGTAACTGCTTTGTATATAATTTCAAAATGAAACGATATAACATTGCAGAATTTAAACTAACAGCCTGTTAACCTGCTAATCCCATCCAATTCCATTCTTTGTCCGTACTGTTACTGAAAGCCCTTTTCAGTACATGTTAGAAGCTTGCATAGATTGTCATCCAAACCTTACACTTAGCTTGTAGCCTCCTTTTAACCTCAACGGTACATGTTGTATTTTATGCTGTGGTTTTTGTGCCCTAAAAGAAAATGACTACTTGTCCACTAAAATCAGTAAACACAATGGCATTTTGTACAACCTATACAGTAATCCAGAGCACCACCTGCTGGTGTATAGCGTCAATCTGGGGGGAAAAATAATTGAATTTTAAGCAAAATGTGTGTTTCTGTTGTATGTTGGGTTGTTCACTGTTATAATCTAAAATTCTTAAGAATTTTGCAAAGACAAAGTGTTGCATTTCTTTACTTTCTTCAAAGAAAAGGAATGAGAAAAAACATAATTACATATTTGTGATTTCAATTTATAACTTAAATTACAATTATAGGGAATGAAAAGCTCTATGACACAAATTAGTGGTCAAATTTTAATATTATGAAATAAAATGAATAATGTTTGTTTCAGATCAAAGTATTACTGATTAGAGTATGGATACACAGGAAAATATATGTAAGACAATACAGACACATACCACTCTGCCAAGCTGGTCCATGTCAGTGCTTATAATCCACTCAAGCATGTTCCCTTCTCAAATTACGTTTTCCACACTGCCCATGTTTGTCTATTCCCTTCTCCCTCATGTATCAATCAAACATCCACTTAAAAGCATCATTGTTATCTGTTTCATCCAATCCATGTGGCAACGAGTTCCATATTTTCACCACTGTGTGAAGAGATTCCTCCAAAATTCTTTATTTGAAAGGAATGTCTTTACACAGATATTGTGTTGCATATTTAGAAAAGAAACGGAATAAAAAATTTTAAAGGAGTTTTAATTCAGTGATATGTAATTGACTTAAATAATTTCTTCTTAGATGTTTAATTATTGGCACTGAAAGCAAACAGCCTAAATTTTAAAAAAAATAACTGCAATGAAAACCTTACTTTTGTATCAAACCCCAGAGAACATTCTTTTCCAACAACCTGCTAAACATGGATAGTTTTTCAAATAAGCCATTTAAACTACGTATCATTCACCAATTGTATACTAGAACCACAATTTACTCTTATAAATCCCATCGATATTAAGATAGATGGAATAATCTCTCAAAACAGTAGTATGTCGAATGTGCATTTCACACGTCTACACTTTCTATTTGAATATGACATCATTAAGCTTTTATCATGCTTCAAATAAAACATAACTATTGGTTTAGATTAATCAGGTGCAGCCTGAAATTTGCATTTTAGGTTTATTTTAAAAAGTGATCACCTTTAACTTCATTATTCTGGCCTAGTTACAATGCATAAAGTGTTATTTCATTACAGTTCTTGATGTTACAAAAGTAACTTTTCCACAAGTTCTGAGGCTGATCTGCGTAGTTTTACGCCTTTTCCAAAATTGTGTTATCTAATTGTAAAAGCAGAAAATTGTTGTCCATTTGCTGACTAAATGTTTACAATGATTTCATTGGTACCTGCTCTATTTAAAAAGACCTGTGCATTTGGACCACCCAAGTAACTCTTTTGTCCCTTCCACTCTCCACTTGAAAACATTCTTGAAAAGAAATTCCATTGTTTTCTTTGTATTTGCCAGTGGCAAGCTTACATGCGGTTTGCACATTTGTGGCAAACAGCAGATTACAGTAGGCCATAGAAATGACCAATTTCTCTACATGGAATTTGATTATTATTTAGGCAATTAATTAGTACTGTGCATCTTGACTTAGAGGTTATCAAAATAATTCTAATGTAATTTATTATACCTAATAATGTTAGAATATTTAAGGTGCTTCTAAATGAACTAATGAAAAATTATTATTATATATCTCAAAAATTGGAAAGATCAGGTTTTTCAAATGGAAAACAAGCTGATTTTTGACGAAAATTGCATGCCAACAACTTATTTTTTCAAAGAATATCCGCCAAGGCATTATAGTATAATTGCTGAACTTGAAATTACTGCTTTATCAAATTAGAATCAGTCTGGTAAATGATCCAGCATACAACTTGCATGATTGGAGAAAAGATCCAACCAATCTATACTGTACAACCAATTTTTCCATGTGTCATAACACCTAAGGTATATTCTATTAGTGCATTTAATGCATTCATTATTTTGCCTTCTAATCTCAATTTAAAGAAAATGTCTTCAGCTAAATATTTTATACGTTTTTGTTCATTTGAGAATGAACTGTTCTCATTCAAGTAATTTATTTCCCCTCTTTTTTTTCTCAGGTATCCAACAATTCAACTGTAGAATTAATCAAAGAAAGAAAGAGAGAGCAAGGTAATGGGGGAGAAGAGATTTTGTTGTTCCACAGGTACATGCCTCTCTATGTACTCTCTACTCTACTGATGTTGAGTCTCATATTTCCAAAAAGAGCCAAAGTCCAGTAGTAAGTTCGGATTGAGTTTTATTCCTTCATACAAAATGGCTACATTCCAAAAGGTGAGCGAGAGAGAGCTCTTAGAGGTCAAACCTTGTATACATATATTTTTTGGTGACACGCCTTTTTTGTCCCCCATTGGCTCAGCAATACTGAATTGCAACCTTCTGATTGGCCACACCCATCTCTGCAATTTATGTCAGCAATTTGTGTCTGCGGCTTGTGTCTGCAGTAGGTGTGGGCTACTGCACATTTGTAGCTTGGTTTTAAAAGTCAGTGGGTGGAATTCTCCTTTTAAAAAATTCTGTGTCGAATTTACATGAAAAGTGGAATAATTCACACTTTTTTTCAGTGGGAGTTTGGAGAAGACTCTCCCACACTCTGTGCACTGCAGAGGTCACCAGCGTGACTATCATTAAATTTCAGGGGGTGGGGACTATTCCCACTGGAGAGGCTGAAATCAGCGCTGAGCAGGCCACAGCACATGTGCCGATCTGTCAGTGCTGAGATCGGAGCATGCGCAGTGGCCCCACACTGATGGCCTCCCGATCACTGGTCCCCTGACCATTCCCGGGCCTATCACCAATGCCACCCCCACCCCCCCCCCCACCCACCCCACCCCGGTCTACCATGGTTTCCAGTCCCCCCAGCAGACTAACCGCCCCACCTAGCTGACCCCCCCACCGCCCCCCGATCGCTGTCCTCCCTCCTTCCCCCACCGATCCCGACTGCAGAGTAGCAGCAGGATCCCTCACCGCTGCCAATTACCCCCTTGGCACTGTCTATGCCTGCTGGACTGTGCCAAGGTGCCTTGGGCATTGGCGCAGTGCTGGGGGCCCAAGCTGGCATTGCTAAGCTGGCAATGCTCAGGGGGCACCCCACCCGGCCCTCACCCTCTGGGGGGCTTCAATTGCCCCTCCTTCACTCCAGCGGGGTCAGGCTGCCAGCTCCCTGCAAGTGGGGAGCTATAGTAGACCCCGCTGGAGTGGCGGGGGAGGGGGGGGGGTGCAAAGCTAGTGGTGACCCCAGTGATTTCAGTCCTGGGCCCGCTAATGACATTTAAATTGTATTAAAATTAGGAGGTGCATAATTTATTCTGCTCCGCGCCTATTTCCAACGTGGAGCTGAAGGCGCCGGATATCCAGCGCTGTGAGATCCACTCAGGCCTGGGTGCACAGTGGGGAGCCCGCAAAGCAGCCCCAGCTAGAGTCTCCCAGCCCACTGCGCCAAAAAAGCAGCGCAGCAGGATGGGAGAATCGCCCCCGCCATCTCAGATAACGCATTGCTCTCTTAGTACTGCACTAAAGTGGCAACTTAGATTGTGTGCTAAAGTTTCTAGAATGAGACTTGAACCCAAGAGTTTCTTATGCTAAGGTGAAAATACCACCACTGAGTCTCGGCTAATTCAAAGTACCCAACAAGTACCTGCTTTGATCTGAAGAAGTGGTTTTCTTGTAAATGACTTGGTGAGCAGACTTAGTCCAGGAGCATAGCACATGAAATTTTCTTACAATAATTTTATTTTCTCTTTTGCACCGCACAGCAAAGTTTTAAGAGCTTTTGGTGAAATTTTCATATTTCTGTCAAATAATCTATTATTTTAGAACTAGGCTATTATATATTTCAAACCTGTATACCCAATATAGGGTTGAGCTTTTAGGGACAGAGGCCGATGGGACCTGAAAATACTGGCGCCGGCCTCCGTGCTGATTTCCTGATGATGGTGACTATTTTGCTGAAGGCAGGTTGGAGCTGGCAGAGTTACCTGTCCCCAGGCAGGTGGATAATTGGGCTCGTTCAGAGTCTCCTTATGGCTCTGTCATTCAATATGATCATGAGTGATCCTCTATTTCAAAGCCATACCTCCACTCTCCCCATAGTACCTTTAGAGTCTAGAAATCTATCCACATCCTCCTTTAAATACATACAGAGACTTGACCTCTACAACCTTCTGCACAGGTTCACCAAACTCTGGGTGAAGAGGTTTCTCCTCATCTCAGTCCTAAATGGCCTACCCCATATCCTAAGATTGTGACTCAGTGTTCTAGACCCCCTAGACCCCCACCCCAGCCAGAGGAAACAACATCCCTCCATCTAGTTGCAACAGGGTAAAGAAATGAGACAGCTTGAATTAGAAGCAAAGGAGGGGGAGTGACAATGGCAAAGGAAAAAGAGGGAGACTTTGAACTTGGGGAACTAGAACTGCAAAGAAAACATCAACTTAAAATGGTGGCGGCAAAGGCATAAATGTGAGGAAAGGATGCTTTGCTCAAGGAGTAATTCCACTGGCAAATTAGGGATCTTTTATCAAAACAAGCTTCATTCATGACAATTTAAGTATAACCCTAACCAAATGAAGCAGATTAATTCTTAACAATTAAACAATCTTTAAAATGGAAATTTTAAAAATTTCTAATATAACTATTTCAGTTCCAAATAAGCAACATTTTTCTTAGACTTAAAACCAACTTTAAATATAGTTAGCAATCACAAATATGCTTGCTTTAATGAGTATGGACAGCCTTGGAGTTTTCAGAGAGATGTTGAGCTTTCAGAACAGCCAAACTCCAACTCTTTTCTGCAAAAGCCTGTTTCTTTTTCCTGCTACAGATCCAGGACTGCACATAAACCATAACATCACATGACCCTGTCAATCATTTAAGTCTGAAATTCCAGTGCAACTTAAGTAAACACAAGTCCATTAGCTCTACTTAACGTAATCACTCTCAAGGTTGAAATGAGTAATTATCCTGTTTCACCAGCTTCTGAGCTGTATTCAGTTCAGACATGCTGACTACCTGTATAAAAAAGCTGAACATTCTCCTGGAATCTAAAAAAACACACAAAAGATATACATATCATTTGCACACTTTCATTATAGTGGGGCTTGGAAGGGAACTTGCAGGTGGTGGTGTTTCCATATGTCTGCTGCCATTGTCTTTCTGAGTAGTAGAGGTTGTGGGTTTGGAAGATGCTATTAAAGAAATCTTGGTGAGTTGCTGCAGTGCTTCTTGCAGATGGTACACACTGCTGCCACTGTGTATAGATGATGGAGGGAGTGAGTGTTTAAACGGGTGAATGGGGTGCACATGAAGCAAGCTGCTTTATCCTGGGTGGTCTTAAGTTTCTTGAGTGTTGTTTGTGCTGCATTCTTTCAGGCAAGTGGAGAGTATTCCATCACACACCTGACTTGTGCCTTGTAGATGGTGGACAGTCTTTGGGAAGTTAGGATGTGAGTTTCATATTGCAGCCTCTAAACCTGCTCTGGTAGCCACAGTATTTATGTGGATGGTCCAGTTCAGTTCTGGTCAATGGTAACCTGCAGAATATTGAAACTGGAGGGGATTCAGCCAAGCCATTGAATGTCAAGGGAAATAGTTAAATTCTATCAGGAGATGGTCATTGCCTGGCACTTGTGTGGCATGAATGTTACTTGACACTTATCATCCCAAGCCTGAATATTGTCCAGGTGTGGCTGCACATGGACACAGACTGCCTCAGTATCTGAGGAATTACAAATGGTGCTGAACATTATGCAATTATGAGCAAACATCCCCATTTCTGACCCTATGATATAGGGAAGGACACTGATGATGCAGCTGAAGATTGTTGGGCCTGGGACACTACCTTGAGGAATTCCCAGAGTGATATCCTGAAATTGATATGATAGACTTCCAACAAATACAATCATGTTCAATTGTGCTAGGTATGACTCAAACCAGAGGAATTTTCCATGAATCCCATTGACTTCAGTTTTGCTCATGCTCCTTGCACTTGGCCAAATCTTGACTTGAAGGCAAGCTCATTTCACCTTTGGAGTTCAACATTTTGTCCATATTTGGACCAAGACTGAGGTCAGGGGCTCAGTGGCCTTGGTGGAACCTAAACTCAGTGTCAGTGAGCAGGTTATTGCTGAATAAATGCCTTCTGGTTGCAATGATAATGACCTCTTCCATCACTTTTCTCATGATCAGGAGTAGACTGGGTGGGGGTGGGGGAGTGGTAATAGGCTGGGTTGGATTTGATCCTGCTTTTTGTAGACAAGACATACCTATGCAATTTTGCATATTCTCAGGTAGATGCCAGCAGTGTTGTAAAATCATAGAATCCCTACAGTGCAGAAGGAGGCCATTCGGCTCATCGAGTGTGCACCGACCACAATCCCACCCAGGCCCTATCCCCACAACCCCACATATTTACCCTGCTAATCCCCCAAACACTAGGGTCAATTTAGCATAGCCAATCAACCTAACCCACATATCTTTGGACTGTGGGAGGAAACCAGAGCACCTGGAGGAAACCCATGCAGACACAGGGAGAATGTGCAAGCTCCACGCAGACAGTGACCCGAGGCTGGTATTGAACCCGGGTCCCTGGCGCTGAGAGGCAGCAGTGCTAACCACTGTGACACCTTTGCATCCCATCGCTGAAGTGGTCAGCTCCTGTTGATTAGAGATCAGTTCTTCTGACACTGAGTTGGTTTCTCCATCCCCTCGGCAACAGGGCTAGTCTCTCAGGTTCAAGAAAAGCCCTTTGCTGTGTTCAAACAATTCTACATCTTTCACGGGATGGATTTACTATATTGAGAAGCCAAACCATCTTACGGTGAAATAAATAAAATAAATACTCAAATCATAGTATCCAATAATGTTCTAAATTCTTTGTTTAAACCATGGGGTTTGACCCTGTCCAGAAACATGCCATATTTCTTTTCTCCAATAATTTTCCATTACGTGAAGCTGTTCGCAGTAATCTTTCAGAAAAAAAGGTTTGTATTTTGCTGGTACACTATGTCATCTGATTTAAGTTCTACTACACCATCTCTTCATCATAAATATAAGTAGTTGGAATATCATGCAGAAAATTAGTTTGCAGCAGCAGGTTCTCCTGCTGGCCTGTCAAAGTGCAGCACCCAAGAAAAGTATAGGCCCAGTTGTGATGCTGAGACAGTCAGCATTTGCCATCAATTCTATTTTTCTTTTTAACAGAATGTGTGGGTCGCTGGCTCAGCCAACATTTATTGCCCAGCCCTAGTTGGCTTTGAGGTGGTGGTGGTAAGTTGCCTTCTAGGACCCCTCCAGTCCATGTGGTGTAGGAACACCCACAGTGCTGTTAGGGAGAAGGAGTTCCAGGATTTTAATCCAGCGACAGTGAAGGAATGGCAATATAGTTCTAAGTCAGGGTAGTGTGCACCTTAAGAGAGGAATTTGCAAGTGGTGGTGCACCCATGTGTCTGCTAACTTTATCCATCTAGCGTAGACTTCATAGGTTTGAAAACTGCTGTCGAAGGAACCTTGGTGAGTTGCTTTAATGAATTTCTTTTAGATGTTATATACACTGCTGCCACAGTGGAAGGAGTGAGTGTTTAAGTTAATGGATGCTATGCTGATGAATCTGGTTGCCCTGTCCTGAATGGAGTTCAGCTTTTTGAGTGCTTTTGGAGTCACACTCATTAAGTTTAAGTTTATTTATTAGTGTCACAGGTAGGCTTACATTAACACTGCAATTAAGTTGCTGTGAAAACCCACAAGTCGTCACACTCCAGCATCTGTTTGGGTACACTAAGCGAGAATTTAGTGAGGTCAATGCACCCAACCGGCACATCTTTCAGACTGTGGGAGGAAACCAGAGCACCCAGAGGAAACCCATGCAGACACGGGGAGAATGTGCAGACTCCACACATACAGTAACTTAAGCTGGGAATTGAACCTGGGTCCCTGGCGCTGTGAGGCAGCAGTGCTAAACACTGTGCCACTATGCTGCCCCTCATCTCGGTTTCTTGGTAAATCAAAGCATTTTGAGGAGTGGGCCAAAAAGTGGAGTTGAAGCCCAACGTCAGCCATGATCATATTGAATGGCAGAGCAGGCTCAACAGGGTCCATGGTCTTCTGCTGCTCCTATCTATTGTTTTTGTATGTCATCTCACTTTGCTTAAATCAAAAGCTGTCACCTCAAACAATGCAGTACTCCCTCATTCATACACTACTTAGATTATTTACTCAAACTTGTGGTTTTTCCTGAATTCACAACCTTTTGACTGAGAAATAAAGATTACCAATTAAACAACTGCTGTAGGCAGGTTCAGGGTCAGCCTGGCTGAGTGGTAGCTCCTTCATCTGGATCAGAAGACTGTGGATTCTGGTTTTACTCCAGGACTTGAGCATGTAAGAACATAAGAACTAAGAGTAGGCAATTCAGCCCCTCGAACCTGCACAGCCATTCAATACGATCATGGCTGATCTCATTGTGGCCTCATCTCCACCTTCCTGCCCACTCCCAATAACCCTTCATCTCGTTACTAATTAAAAACCTATCTATCTCCTCAAAATAGTTTAGTGTTCCGGCCTCCACTGCAGTGCGGGATAGTGGATTCCACAGGTTCATGACCTGTTGAGTGAAATAAGTCATCCTCATTTCAGTTTTTCTCATAAGACAGCCCTTTTACTCAGAAATCAGTGCAATGAATCTTCTCTGAATTGCTTCCAATGCGAGCATATCCATCATCAAGGAGGCCAAAACTGTATAGAGTACTCCAGATGCAAACTCATGAATGCTTTGTATAACTTTCATATTCCATTCCTCTTGTAATAACAGCCAACGGTTTCCTTCCTTTTGACTTGCTGTAGCTGCATTCAAATCTTTTGTGATTCATGTGCAAGGACACCCAGATCCCTCTGTACTGCAGCATTCTGTAGTCTCACTCCATTTAAATTATATTCTGCTTTATTATTCTTTATGCCAAAGTCGACAACCTGATGTTTTCCCACATTAGACCCCATCTGTCATTTTTTTCTTTATCTATGCTAATACATCATCTCCAACACCATGAGGTCTTATTTCATGCACCTATTGGTTCCCCTTATCAATTCTGCTTGTAACATTTTCGAAGAACACTAATAAAATTTGGATGATTACAGCCAGTCCATTCATTATCTCTGCAGTCACTTCCTTAGGATGAAGACCATCTTGTTCGGGGGACTTCTCAGCGTTTAGTTCAATTTTTCCTGGTTCTTTTTCTCTCGTAATTGTTTTCAGTTCTTCCTTCCATTTGACTCCTACCACTCCTGGTATCCCTTTTGTATCTTCTACTGTGAAGATAGATACAAAATACTTAATAAAAGTCTCTGTCATTTTTTTGTTTCCCTTTGTTAGTTCCAAGTTTCACCCTCTAAGGGATCGACCTTTACTTTGGCTGCTCACTTCCTTTTTCTATACATGTAGCTTATACTTTCTGTTTTGATATTTTTTTGGGCCAGTTTTCCGTCATTCTCTGATTTTTTTTCCCATTTGTTTTAGTCACCTTTTGCTGGTTTCTGAATTTTCTCCAACACATGGAATAGGTGAAGTTGCTGTACTTGCCCATTAAATACCGAATTTCAAAAAAAAAGTGACAACTTAGTTTAATGGGATTTTAATGTTTTGATTCGGCATTGAATTAAATATTCTAACTTGTATTTCCTGCTTTAGACCTCATTGCTCATGAAGAATTAATCAATCTGATTGGGTTGGGGAGATACACAGCTGCCTGCCCTGTCACAATAGTGCCAGATCCACAATAGAGCGTACCACACTGAAATGGATTTCTTGTTACTGTACACCCCAGTACACATCCTAAATCAAAAGGCTGTATGCAGTGCTAAGAAGAATTTGTAGATTGGCAACTACTTGTAAATCTCCAGCTTCAAGTTCAAAGGGAGTAGCAAAAAGTTACATTTTTTTTTAAGTTGTTGATTGATAGGTGACCATCCAGTCAGTTATGACTTATCACTGCTTCATATATACGCTAGACATATATATTAGCACCCCAATGTGTGCTAGGTTTCTGACTTTAATCTATGGGTCTGCCATAAATATATATTTTACATTAGGGACATTTTGCAAAAATATATCAAAGTTGGTGGGATAAACCAAAGACTTGTTTCACTAATTGTTTTCTTTCTGAAAGAGAAATTGTCAATTTGTAAGGCCCATCTTGGTGACAAGTTGCCATTTTTTAGGAAATTGGGGAAACTTTGGAGCCAAGTTATAAGGAGAGGCTGGATATACTGGTGGCACTTTATTCCCCTAGAGCGTAGGAGGTTTAGGGTTGATCAAAGAAGTCTATAAAATAATGAGGGGCATAGATCAGCTAGATAGTCAACATCTTTTCCCAAAGGTAGGGGAGTCTAAAACTAGAGGGCATAGGTTTAAGGTGAGAGGGGAGAGATACAAAAGGGTTCAGAGAGGCAATTTTTTCAGAGGGTGGTGTCTGGAACGAGCTGCCAGAGGTGGGTACAATTTTGTCTTTTAAAAAGCATTTAGACAGTTACATGGGTAAGATGGGTATAGAGGGATATGGACAATTGGGACTGGCTTAGTTGTTAAAAAAGGGTGGTATGGACAAGTTGGGCCAAAGGGCCTATTTCCATGCTTTTTAAAAATGCATTTGTGGGACAAGGGCGTCGCTGGCTGGCCAGCATTTACTGCCCGTCCCGAGTAGTCCTTGAGTAGGTGGTGGTGAGCTGCCTTCTTGAATCGCTGCAGTCCATGTTCTGTGGGTTGACCCGCAATGCCGTTAGGGAGGGAATTCCAGGATTTTGACTCAGCGACTGTGAAGGAAATATATTTCCAAGTCAGGGTGGTGAGTGGCTTGGAGGAGAACTTGCAGGTGGTGGTGTTCCCATTTATCTGCTGCCCTTGTCCTTCTAGATGGAAGTGGTTGTGGGTTTGGAAGGTGCTGTCTAAGGACCTTTGGTCAATTGCTGCAGTGCATCTTGTAGATAGTACACACTGCTGCTACTGAGCATCGGTGGTGGAGGGATTGAATGTTTGTAGATGTGGTGCCAATCAAGTGGGCTGCTTTGTCCTGGATGGTGTCAAGCTGCTTGAGTGTTGTTGGAGCTACACCCATCCAGGTAAGTGGGGAGTATTCCATCACACTCTTGACTTGTGCCTTGTAGATGGTGGATAGGCTCTGGGGAGTCAGGAGGTGAGTTCCTCGCCGCAGTATTCCTAGCCTCTGACCTGCTCTTGTAGCCACTGTGTTTATGTGGCGAGTCCAGTTGAGTTTCTGAACTCCACAAGATGTGCAAATGTTGGGGTTTGCCCTAGCCTATGCCTAACACATTTATCTGTATTGAGTGCCATCTCCCATCACCTCTAGATCTGAACGCAATCTACTTTTCTCACACAGGGTCCTCCCTAATATTTGCGTTACCCCAAGGATGTTGACAGTGGGGGATTCAGTGATGGTTACACCATTGAATGTCAAGGGGCAGTGGTTAGAGTGTCTCTTATTGGTGATGGTCATTGTCTGGCATTTGTGTGGCACGAATGTTACTTTTCACTTGTCAGCCCAAGCCTGGATATTGTCCAGATCTTGTTGTATTTGAACATGGACTGCTTCATAAGAACATAAGAACATAAGAAATAGGAGCAGGAGTAGGCCATCTAGCCCCTCGAGCCTGCCCCGCCATTCAATAAGATCATGGCTGATCTGACGTGGATCAGTACCACTTACCCGCCTGATCCCCATAACCCTTAATTCCCTTACCGATCAGGAATCCATCCATCCGCGCTTTAAACATATTCAGCGAGGTAGCCTCCACCACCTCAGTGGGCAGAGAATTCCAGAGATTCACCACCCTCTGGGAGAAGAAATTCCTCCTTCAGTATCTGAGGAGTCACAAACGGTGCTGAACATTGTGCAATCATCAGCAAACATCCCCACTTCTGACCTTATGATGGAGGAAAGGTCATTGATGAAGCAGCTGAAGATTGTGTAAACCTCTGGCTCTAATTGCAGGTCCTGATATAAACATCCACCATCACTGACAGCGACAGAGCAGCAGCTTGCTCTCCCTTTTTTTGTTGTAGCAGGAAACAGAGGCAAAGGCACTAAACACCCATTCAGCTGGCTGACTGGTTTGAGTCATTGGCTTGGATTGTGTGGTCAGCAGTGAAGTGTAGGAAACCAGTTACCAGGATTCACATTGACCGTACCCTGTGTACAGGTGCAGCAAGAGAATTGGAATACTCTGCATAGGCATATGCTCTCTGTTGTCAGCCACATTTCAGAACTTGTCCAGCTCCTTTTTGAATGCATAGGCCACACGTTGGTTCCATAGGCACTCTGTGGAAAAGAAGACTCCTGGCAACTCATCCAGTTACTTAACATATGTATGTCCTTGTCCCTTATCCCACTGAAATAGATTAATCACATGGGTAAAATCTAAACCTTTAACAATCAAATTGGGACGCATTGCTCAGACAATGCTCAATTTGATTTTGCTATAACTTTACAATACTGATTGTGAAACTTCAGAGACATGTACTGTAACACCTTGTTATTTCTTCTACTCCAAAGTCTTAAGTTTGTAACTCCACAAGATGTGCAAATGTTGGGGTTTGCCCTAGCCTATGCCCAACACATTTATCTTTATTGAATGCCATCTCCTATCACCTCTAGATCTGAATGCAATCTGCTTTTCTCACAGAGGGTTCTTCCTAATATTTGCATCATCTGTGAAATTGCTAACTGTCTTTCCAATACTCAGGTCTGTGGAAGTCGAACAAGGACTCTGAAGGATTAGTTCAAAGTTAATGCATTTTGAGCACATCGGTAGCATGGTGAAGGTTGTGGGGGGTAACAATCAGTGTTTTCATTATATATATACTTTATATTTGGCTTCCTGAAGGAATAGAAAATGTGTTTCATCACTCAAGTGTGAGGTCAAGAGAGGAGGAGAAAGGCAACTTGTCCTTAACTGATGTGGTTGACTTTTGGGGAAACTATGGGCCTGAACTTCCACAGAGTCAAATTGCCACTCCACTCCTAGTTACTTACCTAGAATTCCAGCCACTCTTTTCTGGCCAGACCTTGCGACTCAGACTGGTCGAGAACTGTGTAGGGCAGCAGACTCCTGGGACCTTCAATCAAGGATGTTGATTGGGAGAGGATGTTCGAGGGTAAGTCCGCGTCTGGCATGTGGGAGTCTTTTAAGGAACTATTGATAAGGCTGCAGGATAGGCATGTGCCTGTAAAAAGGAAAGACAGGAAAGGTAGGATTCGAGAGCCGTGGATAACCAGGGAAATTGAGGATCTGATTAAAATGAAAAGTGAGGCGTACATTAAGTCCAGGCAACTGAAAACAGATGGAGCTCTGGAGGAATACAGAGAGAGTAGGAAAGATCTCAAACGGGGAGTTAGAAGGGCAAAAAGAGGTCACGAGATGTTCTTGGCAGGCAGGATTAAGGAGAATCCTAAGGCATTCTATTCATACGTTAGGAACAAAAGAGTTGTCAGGGAGAAAATCGGACCTCTCAGGGACAAAGGAGGGGAATTTTGCTTAGAACCCAAGGGAATAGGGGAGATCCTAAATGAATACTTTGCATCGGTATTCACGAAGGAGAGGGGCGTGTTAACCAGAAGTGTCTCGGAGGGAGGTGTTGACCCGTTAGAGAAAATCTCCATTACAAGAGAGGAAGTGTTAGGTTTTTTAGGGAACATTAAAACTGACAAAGCCCCAGGGCCTGATGGCATCTATCCTCGACTGCTCAGGGAGACGAGAGGTGAAATTGCTGGGCCTCTGACGGAAATCTTTGTCGCTTCTTTGGACACAGGTGAGGTCCCTGAGGATTGGAGGATAGCGAATGTGGTCCTGTTGTTTAAGAAGGGTAGCAGGGATAACCCAGGAAATTATAGGCCGGTGAGCTTGACGTCCGTGGTAGGGAAGTTGTTGGAGAGGATTCTTAGAGACAGGATGTATGTGCATTTAGAACGGAACAATCTCATTAGTGACAGACAGCATGGTTTTGTAAGAGGGAGGTCGTGCCTTACAAATTTGGTGGAGTTTTTTGAGGAAGTGACAAAAACGGTTGATGAAGGAAGGGCCGTGGATGTCGTCTATATGGATTTCAGTAAGGCATTTGACAAAGTCCCACATGGCAGGTTGGTTAAGAAGGTTAAGGCTCATGGGATACAAGGAGAAGTGGCTAGATGGGTGGAGAACTGGCTTGGCCATAGGAGACAGAGGGTAGTGGTCGAAGGGTCTTTTTCCGGCTGGAGGTCTGTGACCAGTGGTGTTCCGCAGGGCTCTGTACTGGGACCTCTGCTATTTGTGATATATATAAATGATTTGGAAGAAGGTGTAACTGGTGTAATCAGCAATTTTGCGGATGACACGAAGATGGCTGGAATTGCGGATAGCGAAGAGCATTGTCGGGCAATACAGCAGGATATAGATAGGCTGGAAAATTGGGCGGAGAGGTGGCAGATGGAGTTTAATCCGGATAAATGCGAAGTGATGCATTTTGGAAGAAATAATGTAGGGAGGAGTTATACAATAAATGGCAGAGTCATCAGGAGTATAGAAACACAGAGGGACCGAGGTGTGCAAGTCCACAAATCCTTGAAGGTGGCAACACAGGTGGAGAAGGTTGTGAAGAAGGCATATGGTATGCTTGCCTTTATAGGACGGGGTATAGAGTATAAAAGCTGGAGTCTGATGATGCAGCTGTATAGAACGCTGGTTAGGCCACATTTGGAGTACTGCGTCCAGTTCTGGTCGCCGCACTACCAGAAGGACGTGGAGGCATTGGAGAGAGTGCAGAGAAGATTTACCAGGATGTTGCCTGGTATGGAGGGTCTTAGATATGAAGAGAGATTGGGTAGACTGGGGTTGTTCTCCTTGGAAAGACGGAGAATGAGGGGAGATCTAATAGAGGTATACAAGATTATAAAGGGTATAGATAGGGTGAACAGTGGGAAGCTTTTTCCCAGGTCGGAGGTGACGATCACGAGGGGTCACGGGCTCAAGCTGAGAGGGGCGAAGTATAACTCAGACATCAGAGGGATGTTTTTTACACAGAGGGTGGTGGGGGCCTGGAATGCGCTGCCAAGTAGGGTGGTGGAGGCAGGCACGCTGACATCGTTTAAGACTTACCTGGATAGTCACATGAGCAGCCTGGGAATGTAGGGATACAAACGATTGGTCTAGTTGGACCAAGGAGCGGCACAGGCTTGGAGGGCCGAAGGGCCTGTTTCCTGTGCTGTACTGTTCTTTGTTCAAGGGCTAGAGAGTCAGAGGTAGGGAAGCCACATCCTCTTTTTTTTTTAGCAGCACTAAACCTACCTGGTTAATGGCAGCCAAAGGTCCAGCTACTTTCAGAAGCCAGAGAGAAGGTAAGTTTTAAAGGTGGGGGTTGATTAGGTGGTCGCAGAGGTGGGGGATGGGTGGTTGATCAAGAAGGTGTTGGGTGGTTGTGGGGAGGGGGTGGATGAAGGTTGGGTGGTCAGTGGGTGCTGGGGGTTGGTGATCAGGTGGTTAGCAGGGTGTGGTGGTCAAATTGTTACTTTGGGGGCAGGGAGGTCGGTCACTTGGGGAATGTCGGGGTTGGGTGGTTAGTAGGGGGGGGACAGGTTGGTCGATGGGGGTTAGGTTCGGGTGGTAAGTGGGGGTTTGTGAGTTGGGTGGTCAGTGGTATGGGAGGGGGGTCAGTCGGGAGGTGCTGATGGTGTCAGATGGATGTCATCTGGTGGATCAGTTGGGGGATGGGTGTCAGATAGTCAGGGAATCAGATGGTCAGTGCAAAATTGGTTGATCACGTGATGGTGGAGTCAGCTTGTTGGTGGGGAGGTTGGGGGTTGGTTCTCATTGGGAGGGATGGGGATCAGATGTTCAGTGGGATTGGTTGGTCACGGGGGTGTTGGGTGGGCACTGGGGGGGTTGCAAGGCTGGGGAGAGGAAATTAGTGGTCAGAGGGGTTGGTCGACCTGGCGGTTAAGTGGTCAGTGGAGGTGGAATGTTCAGGTGGTCAGGCGAGTCCTGTGGTACGTCACATTTATAGTTACCCAGGAGTTGGAAGTGGTTTTAATACTTCTAAATTTTCTTGGGTAACTATTATGCTGCAATATAGTCGGAACAATCCGAAATTTGTGTATTATATTGTACTTTTTGATTGCTCTGATTTCAGGACAATTGCCCAATGGAAGTTTGAACTTCTGGACAATTGCTGGCAATTCTTCCATGGGGACTTTCAGGGTGGGTTGGGGGTCACTCCCCAGCACATCTTCGGGTTACATCTAATTATGAAGTCCAGAAACCCACAATTTACAGGCCTCTGATTAAGTAATTAGAGATTCTGGCATGTGAACACCAAGGTAAGGAATGGGGTGGCAGGGGCAGAATTTGTAGTCATAAAAATGTTAATTGGGAGAATGAAAACAATATTTCAATTCATAGAATCTTAAAACTGTATGAATGGTGAAGTCAATATTTGATTTGTTAATTGATCTATCTTTGACAAATGAAGGGTAAATGGACCATTCAAAAGACAAACTGCGAATCAAAACAGCCGGTAATCATGTCTACCATAATGTGATGATCAGAAAGAATATGCACAGCCATAAGACAATTTTTGTTGTGTAACATGCAACATTCACACAAATGTAGCTATTTCTGATGGCATTGTTTCTCAATAGGTTAAATGCCAAAAAAAAACTAATTATACTTAATTCAAGAGCCAACAATGAGGGAAAACACGCTAGATAGGTTTACACAATGGGAGTCGAATGCAGCAAGTGGCTAAATTCTCTAATAGCTGTTAGGATAACTTCAGTGCAGGATACAAATCCCTGTACACCAAGAACAGCTGAATAGTATCTGTAGCTTAATCTTGTTTGTTTAAATCATATTGTGTAGCTGTGAATAAGTGATAAATTTTGATGGTCTCTTTGGAAAACAAACCCCAGGCTGTAGTGTGACATAACACTAGGTAAGACACAAACAAACATACACAGACAAATACTCACCATCACCAAATTCTTTCTAAAGGCCGTATTTTGATACAAGCCATTTTTTTTTACAAAAAAAAATCAGTAGTTTGACCTTGAATATATGCCTTGGAGGGTTAGCAACAATTCATTCTGTATCAATGAGCACATGAAATTGCTTTTATGAGCTAGGATGCTTTCAAAGCATTTGATAGCAGACGATTGGCCTTGCCTGACGAGACCTGCAGTAAAAAGATTTAATGTATCCAGCTCAGAGTGAATTGGATCGTAGCCCACTGACATTATATCCTCAGCCCCAGGGAAGACAGGGCTAACTGCTGGGCGGCTGCATTAGTCAGACTTAATGGCTTTACTAAAGGAAACAGACCATGACATGGCTAAACAAAACTGGCAGAAAGATTGCATTAATCGAACCGATTTCAAACTCATCAGCAGCAGGATTTTTCCGTTCTGCAAACAATTAGTCTGCCATTTAGCGTTCCTTGCCATGTTGCACGTAAACCTTTTCTTTCAGGTCTGTAATTATTTAGACCAGGTGCATTTATTTCACACGTTCTTCTGACTTTTAACACTGACAGAAACATGATGAGTAATTTGCCAGTCATTACTTTAGTTTCTTTGTCTGCGATTTGGTATGGGGTTTTGCCCTCGGGTATAATGTTACATCGACAGGCATTGGAATACAATGGAAGGAAATATAATTTACCCAGTTAATAAATAGTATTAGCACCCCTAGAGCATAGTCTCGGGTGACTGAACAGCATTAATTTCAAGCTCTCAAGTGACTGGGGTTCTGACTCATACTAAAATGTGAAAGACTTTTTAGCTGCAGAATAGAAAAATTATTTCAATAATGGTCAATAAATAATGCTAGCCCAATTCATTAGAAATGACTGGAGCAGCAATTATCAAAAGTAACATGGAAGTTGAATTAGCCATGACAGAACTGTTGAAATATCAGAATAAATAACAGTGCAGCTAATACTAAATACTAAAGGGAACATAGACAAAGCTTTTACCTTAAGTTTGATTGAATTTTACAACTCCCATCTAGAATGACAACAGGAATATTCCACAAAGTATAATCAAAAGTTATATCCTGAAGCACTTCAGCACCCTCTGGTGTCAATAGTATTATACCAATTGAAAAAACGCTGAGTAGACATATGCAACACATGGTGTAAACTTGAGCTGTGCTGAGTAAGCTCATTTCTGCTATGATAACTTTGGCCTTTGATTTTTCTGTAATATAAATGAATCAGCCAAGACGTGCGGGGGGGGGGGGGGGGGGGGGAGAGCAACTCTAGTAAGGTTTCACCCTCCTATTACCGAGTCACCCATCTTCAAAGTGTACACATGGATAGAAATGGGCTGATCTGCAGCATTATGTCTTCCTCCCCACCCATCCCACCAACCAGTCCAATTAATAACATATTGATATTCTTTCAGATTTACCCTTAAAGGCAATCCATTTTGAACAGGTAGGAAAGAACTGTCAGCACCTGTGACACTATAAAAGTCACATCTTCAGGAAGGGGAGATAACTTTCTTTTTGATTTAAAAAAAAACTCAGCTGATAGGCAAGAATTTACAAGTATGTCATCACCAAAAAGCGATTCACAAACAGTTAAAAAGAAGTATGTTTGGTTAATTTTCTTTAATAAACAAATACAACTTGACTTCACAGTGACTATCTCAACCGTGCCCAATATTACATGAAATTTAGCATTAGCTGCATGGTTAGTAATTGATATTTCAATTTCACAGTAACTTCATTGCAATGTTAATATAAGCCTTACTTGTGACTAATAAACTTTTACTTTTTTAAAAAAAAACTTTATTTCAGCAATTCTATTACTTCCATGTTACTCTGGACTCCTTGAAGCTAAATTCCGGCTGTGGTGTCTACACTGCTTTCAAAGAAGGTCAATCCAGAAAGATATTTTGTTCTGGGAGTTGGAGCTAAATTAGTTTCAGTGAATCTTGAAAGCTATGTCATCATGGAGATGGGTGAAGCTGAAGAAGATTCTCAGGCTTCAATTTATCAGAGTGCTTTGCAGCAGGGGAAGAGGCTGGATATTGAAATGGTGCTGCTATTAGCATGCTCTGGGCAGTTAGGGTTCAGGAGAAGCCCTGGGAAGCCACTTATAGCTCTGGGCAGCCAGCAGACTGGAGTTTAGAGCAACCCAGGGTAGTGTCTGCATAGCAAGGCAAGCTAGCAGTCTGTGAATGAGTTGGAAGAGTGCCAGTAATTCGAGGCAGAAGTGTAGTTTTCTCAATCCCATGAGGAATGTAGTCTTAGGAAGACAGATCGAACCATTGGGAAATACTAGGCAGTCCAATTCAGAACAGCTTTTCAGGGAATTCTGGAGCTTAAAATTCTAAAGTGAAGCATTGGAATCCCTCATAAGAGAGACAGAATTTTAATAATATAGTAGCTTTTAGTGGACCCTGACATCTGTTGAGAAATCCATAGAATCTTGGTTGCATCTGCCATTTCTTGTGCACTGTTGGGTGTTCGACCACCCTACAATGGTCTGTTTCATATTTACCTCATGTTAATTCTGAATGTTAGAGTACAAGCTGGATATTGCATATTATTTAACTTTCCTGACTTTGTATTGTAGTTTAATTAGTTTATTGAAAATCAAGGAATCTTGTGGTTTTATTCTCCTAATGGGTAACTGGAATTTCCAACTTCGTGTACTCTAAACAATACTGATTCCTTACTGGATCATAACAGTTCCCTAATTGTAGACTGCCGCCACCCCCCCCCCCCCCCCCCCGCCCCAATCAGTGAAAATTGTTTATCTTTATCTCTTCCCCTGAATATCTTGAAAACTTTGACAACCATTCCCTTCGAAATTTCAGCTGATACAACCCACATTTATGTCATCTCCCCTCATAAATGAATCCTTGGAATCCAGGTATTATTCTGCCAACTTTACATTTCACTCCCTTAAAGCCCATTATATTCTCCCAAGTGTGTGATGCCCAGAACTGCTCACAGTACTCCATGTCTAACCAAGCTTTTGTATAACTAAAACCCAACATATACTCCCTTGTAGTCTAGTCCTCCAGACATAGGTCAGTATTCAATTAGCCTGATTATTTTCTGTCCCTGTTTATTACATTTTAATGATCTCTGCACCTTGACCTCCAAGGTGGACCTCCGCTGTTCCTAGCATTTCATCATTAGGAAAATATATTGATCTATCCTTTTCATTTCTAAATGGGTAGCCTCCCATTTACCTACATTGAATCGCTTTTACCTGTTTCGACTTCAGAGTCAATCTTTTAATTTCTCTATTCTTTTATGGGTTGTGGGCATCACTGGCAAGGCCAGCATTTGTTGTCTATCCCCAATTGCCCTTGAACTGTGTGGCTTAGGGCGGGTTACATGTCAAGAATGTTGTCATGGATCTAGATACAAGTAGGCCAGGTCACAAAATGATGGCAGATTTCCTTCCTTAAAAGGACATTAGTGAACAACAGAGGGTTTTACCACAATTGATAGTTTTATGGTCACCATTACCGAAGTCTAAATTTGCAATCCAGATTTTATTCATTTCCATCAGCTGCCATGGTGAAATTTGAACCCATGTCCCTGGAGCATTAGCCTGGGCATTTGGATTACATTACCACCCTTGATTACAGAAATGGTGGCGGAGATTTTGGATCATTGTATTGATCTATAGAGAAGTGGCATGGACTCGGTCTAATTTGCCTACCGTATTCCTGTAGCCTTGTAAGATGCCCATCCAATTCCCTGTACAAATCATTCATCACCTCTGCTTCCACTAGCCTCGGACAACAACATCCAAGTCCATTACTACTCACTATTTAAGTTCACTTTCTCTCTGCAACTCTTGAGCAAAACCCCCTCCAGTTGTGTTCCCCTAGTGCTTGTACCATACTGTGCTGGGAAGTTTTTGTTCACCTTATCCAAACCTGTCATAATCTTGTACACCCCTATCAATCCTCTTTACACCAAGGAGCACAACCCCCGCTTCTCCAATTTAACCTTGCAGCTAAAATCCCTCATCTCTTGAACCAATCCGACAAATCACTTCTATACCCTCGCAGAAACCCTCACATCCATTCTAAAGTGTGTCAACAAAAATGAAGTAATGTGACAATACTGTGCCTTTAAGAAATATGTGTCATGATTCTTGTGAGGGGACTATTTTATACTTCAACTCTGATTACGGTGCCAATTGTCTACAACCAGCAACCCACATGTTGAGCATGCAGAAGAATAACTGGGGTGTTTGTTTTAATCTGAGATAATATTGTTTTGTTATTTTTAATGTCATCTCCTGAGGTTTCAGGGTAAGGTTTAATTAGGTTGGTTGACAAGAGAAAGTCACGTAAATGGATGGAGCTAGGCTTACAGAGAGACAAGCAGGCAGTTGTCAGGTGTTTGCTCCCTCTCTCCCTTTTTCTCGAGTTCTGCTGTGTGAAGATAAGTCTTTCTCTGGAGGCTGTTGTCAGAGTCAGAAGACATGTATCTCTATCTCTGGTCAGATGTGTTAAAAGGCTTGAGGACTGGCAAGCCTGTGTTTTTGCTAACTGATTCTGAAGGAGTTACACCTGAGGGAGATTGCTTAGATTGGAACTAGTAGAGATAGCTAGTAATTAAGAATTATACCTTGTCGTTTTTTAAAAAGTTAAAATGTATAGTTAAATAAAGTTTGTCTTAATAAAAGCTTCCTAGTGGGTCAATAGAATACACCTGGAGTGAAACACCTTATGCTCTCATTAATGGCAAAATCAAAAATAGTTGGGGGGGTCTAGGTTAAATTCATAATATCACCTTGGAGTTTCTAATCTGGTCTCTGACAGTAAATAATCTGTTGTACTCAAAACTCTTTTGGAAGCTCAAAATCCCATATGCTTTGCTAACCACACTTTCAATATATCCTGCCACCTTCAATGCACAGGCCCCTCTGTCACTTTTACTTTTTAGAACTATCGTTAAGCCTATATTGTCTCTCCCTATTCCTTCTAATGTCCTCACACTTTTCTATATTGCATTCCATCTGCCACTTCTCTGCTCATTCTGCTAGCTTATCTCCCATTGCAGTTACTGTTGAGTACACCACAAAGTTTAGAATGACCAGAATTGAAATTTTACATTTATTTCCAGTATTTAAGTCATTCATATAATATATGAAAAGCAGTGGTCCTAGCATTGACCCTTGGGAAACACCACTATCTTCTGTTCTCCAGTCTGAAAAACAAACCACTTAACACAATTCGTTGTTTTGTCATTAAGCCAGTTTTTCCTCCAAATTGACAGACCCTCCTATTCTGAGCCTCAATTTTGTTAACAAGCCTAATTTTTTTTTTGTCAAAAGCTTTCTTAAAATCCAGACAAACGACACCCATTCCTTCCCCTTCATCAACTTTTGTGTTTCCTCAACAAAAATTTCAATTAGTCAAGTACAGTTTGTCTTTCACAAATCTGTGCCGGTTCCCTTTAATTAACATACTTCCAAGTGTCTGTTCATTCTTCTTCCCATTATCATTTCTAAAACTTTAGCCACCACTGATGTTACACTGACCCGTCTGTTGTTACAAGGAAAGTTTCTTCTCCCATGACCAGATTTACCCAATTTGCTATGGACAATCTATCTCATTTAGTTGAAGTCAGCCTTACCTAAATTTTGAATCTTAGCAACTGTTTAGCATTTCTCCCTTTCAAGCACTACATTATGATTACTGTTCGATAGATGTTTCTAAAGTTAATATACACTTCCTGGTGTTCAAGGACATACTGTTGATGAAAACTATCCCAAGCGCAAAAGAAATTCGCTACCTTTCTAGCATGTGCTGATCTGCTTTTCCCAATCCATATGAAAGTTAAAATCCTACATTAAAACACCATTTGTCTAATCTTTATATTTTTCCTATCATTTCACAGCCATGACCAAAAGGCCTAAACATAATTCACACCAGTCTGAAATTGTTTTGCGTCAGCCACGGCTCAGTTGGTTGCAGGTTCAAACGAATTACTTAAGCATAAAGATCTAGGCTGGCACTCCAGTCCAGTACTGAGGGAGTGTTGAAGTGTCAGAGGTGCTATTTTTGTAGATGAAACATTAAACTGAGGTCCTGTCTGCTCTCTCGGCTGGATGCAAGGATCCCATTGGCACTATTAGAGGGTAATTATCTGTCGTCCTGGCCATTATTTATCCCTCAGTCAACATCACAAATGATTATCTGGCCCTTATCACATTGCAGTTTGTAGGAAATTGCTTTGTGCAAATTAGCTACCACATTTTCTACAATAGTGACTACAGTTCAAAAGAACTTCATTATCTGTAACACACTTTGTGAATCCCAGTGGTCTTTAAAAGCACTCTTAAATGTCATTCTTTTTCTCTTTTCTATTTCTTAATTCAGCCTAGTCTCCTGTGCCTGTTCACCTCTCATTATATCCTCTTACCATTGAAGTGATTTCATTCTTAATCACCAAGGCCAATCCTCCTCTACCTTTTCCTAGACTTTATGACCTTGTATATTTTGTTCTCACACCTGATTCCCTTATTGGGAAATGTCACATCCTCCAAATTGAATTTGTGCTTGCAATTCATTTGTTCACTATATTTCTATATTATCAACACTGAAAAGTTTTGACAATGAGACTAAAAATTAACACTCTTTATGCTACTTGCACAACCTCCAGCATAAACATGAAACCACTAATTGGAACTAATGCATCCAAGCTGGAGTTCATTTGTCATACGTCAATTTTAAAATTGCTGCATTTTTCTGCCTGCTTTTCCATCCCATATTCACACAAATTCAATAAAGCAGGCACTAGATGCAAGTGTAGCCCTACCAGACTTCTCCCAATCCCCTCACATTGTGAGCAGATACTGACTAGGAACCTGGCAGCTTTCTGCAGAAGACAATGTTACTGAGATTGGGAATTTAACTTGAACACTAACATTCTAGGCAGGTAAAGTACTGAGAAAATACTGCACTGTTAAGGGGTGCTGCCTTTCAGATGTGATGTTACACCAAAATTCAGTCTCTTCATTCAGGTGGATATAAAAGATCATAAGCCATTATTTTAAAAAGGAGCAGGGAAGTTAATCATTACATTGTGACCAATATTTATCACTTAGTCATCACAAAAACAGATTAGCTGATTATAATCGCGTTGCTATCTGTGGGAACTTGCTGTGTACAAATGGTTGCCTCGTTCCCCACATTCTTGAAGTCTAGTTACTGTTGCAAAGTACATCATTGGCTGTAAAGGACTTTGGACATCCTTGGATGGTGAAAGATGCAATATAATTGCAAGTCTTTCTAACTGTGGATAATCAAGTATGCATCACACATTTATCCCTATGATGTTCTCATTGTGATGAGATTGATTTTGGGATATTTTAAAAGGTATAACATACAAGAGGAAGATCCAGTCAGCAAGCTCCATGTACATGTCACACGTAAAATATTACACACTGGAATGTATAGATTTCACCAAACATGTTGGACTTTAAAAAGTACAGCAGGTGCTCCATTTTTACTCCACAATTAATACATTTGGAAACAGGGTAAGATTTTTTCAAGATTGAATTATTGTATTAGCATGATTTTTCTCTATCCGCTTATAATTTCATTATGCTACATTTACATTTCTCAAATTCAATCTTTTCTGTGCAATATATTATAAAATATTACTAGCATGGATATCCAGCCACAAATAAGTTAGTTTTTGTTAATGCTGGGTCATAATAGTGTATTTATACAGCAAATGTGTTCTATCACTACTGACGTTTATCCAGAATAGGAAGACAAATTTCAAGGTCTTGCAAAATTTAACTGATTCCTAAATTGCAATTTTTATAAGGTGGACTACAGAACCTCTCAGCATTGCTTGAATGACAGTAGAATTAATGTATTGTGGAAATGAGGGAGAATTAAATAATTGAGAATTTTTTTCCTGTAAGGGAAATAATTTATCTTTAATTCGTGGAAAATATTAAAGGATTTTCCTTAACTATGGCAGGTAGATAATTAGGTTTATTTTTAACATACCATTCTTGGGATAGACAAGCAGATGAATACATCACAAATATTAGTATTTAGTACTGTAGTAACATTGATTCTCTGCCCAATTAAGATGCAATTTTCTACAGTGAAGGCCAAAAATATTTTTACCATTTACCAATTTACATTTTCCAGTGTTATCCTTGGCTCACTTGTAGCACACTCACACAGTTTGAAAGTCATAAGTTCAAGCGTCATTTCTAATATTTGAGTACATAATTGAGGCTGACACTGAGTGCAGTGGAGTGCTGCACTGTCAGAGATGCTACCTCTCAGGAGACATTAAATCAACTCTGTCTGCCACCTCAGGTGAATGTGAAAGAACCTGTTTTTTGTTCCCCCACTGTCATTGTCAACATTTATCCTTTAACAATAATCTTTATATATTAATACCCATTTGTTTATCTCAATGCTGCTGATGAAATCCTGTGTGCAAATTAGTGGTCATATTTCCTAAAACACTGATTGCACTAAAACAGATTTTCATTGATTGGGATGCACTTGTCGACATTGATGTCACGGAAGTTTTTGCTTTCTCTCCATTCACTTTTACCCAATATCTTTCTAATAGTTCCTAAAATAGCTTATGCAAAACATTTTGAAAGAATGTTTTAAATTTAGTATTTCTATTCCAATTGCCATCCACATTTTAAGATGGTTGGTACCTCCAGCATCATTGCTCGTAAGTAAAAACAGCTGCTGTAACTATTTACATCACAATACAGTCATTCCCCAATCACCGGTTTTCTTTTTAAATGTTCAGGTAGTCATGTTCCAACTCCCTACTGTATTTGACAACTGGAACTTTGCTTTTCGAAGTTTTTATGGAAAAAGTTGAGTTCTTGCTTTAATGTTATATTTTAATAGAAAAAAAAGACTTGTTCTTACATCAGGTTGATCACTACAAGCAGATCCATGCAATACTGTGTTTCACTACTCAGTGAAGCTGAACAGAATTTTCTTACTGAAAGACAATTTAGTGTTACAAATACAACATATTAGATAAAGTGAAACTGGTTTAAAGCAGTATGTTACACTCGCCATAGGAATGAATTCAGCATCTATAAAAGAGGAAGAAACTAGCACTGATTGTTTCAAACTATGGCAAATAAATCCAGATGTCCATGAGCGAGTATTCCAATTCTATACCCACAACTGATTTGTGCTAAACCAGTGTAAAATTATTTTGGTGAGACATTCAAAACATAATTTTTCATTTGAACCATACAATGAAAAGTTGACTACACTGGTGGAAAAAATACACGAGAAATTGATTTGGACCCAAAATCTTTTTCCAAATTCCACTGTGAGCCTAGGGTTTTCTGTTTCAGTAACTTTTCACTAGAGGGACAGAGATTACAAACAACAAACTCTGCCGTGCTGTGTGAATGTCCAAACTGGGGGGTAAATCATAGTTTCTAGGAGTTTCAGGAACAGATCCTTGGATGGTGCTTTGTCAACAAACCAAATCATACATCTGAGAACCTGGCATCTAACATGGTCCCGGGGCTCCGATATCTATGTACGTGTATGTTACAAACTAGTTCTGATGGCAAACGGTCAACTTAGCAAAGAAATGATATTCCGAAGTTTCATAAAATGTTTTGAACAATTTATTAGGCCCCTTTTTAAAAGGGTGTTGCTGACTACCCATTTTTATTTCATATTTTTCTTCGTGCTGCACAATTGGAGATTAGCTGCTAACTAATTGTCACATACAGTATTTGTATAGTGTGATTCGGAGTTAGGAATGTGAGATTTGAGCCAAACAGGTGCAAAGTTATAAGAAATTTGCATACTGATATGCAGCACAAGCAAAGTGCCAACAGCAAATTTCACTAGTTGCACACGAAACGTCAACTACGTGAAGAAATATATGCACCTGTGGTCACACACTACAATAATGCACAGACAGGTCATATAGATTCCCTACAGTGCAGGGGGCCATTTGACCCATCAAGTCTGCACCGACTCTACAACACAGCATCACACCCAGGCCCTATCCCCATAGCCCCACGTATTTACCCTACTAATCCCCTAACCCACACATCTTGGGACACTAATGGACTATTTAACATGGCTAATCCACCTAACCTGCACATCTTTGGACCAATATTGCTCTTGATTCAACTATTATTGAGGGGATATAGAACACCACCACAGGGTGATTGACTTTCTCCCTCCCACCACCCCCCGCTTTATACTGGTGCAGTGTCTATCCTCCAATTCTTGCATTGAGGATCGGAAGCTCAGGGATTTAGATCACAAAACCGTATCTTATACTGTGCAATGTTGAAAACTTATAAACCAATGGTGCACCACACAAACGATGTTTTCCCATTGAATTTTTTAAAATATAAATAGCAAGCCATTTTGCATGTTACTTTTGTTATAAATTCAGGTGAATAGGTAAATCTTCTACAGCACTAATTAAGTTTTTGCCTTGTTTAAACAGTCTTTCATGATTAAATCACAAACAAAATTTTTCATCACCCCCATTTATGCAATCTTCATGATTTAACTCTAATAAAAACACAAAAATATAATGCAATTGCCTGACACTTTAATTAATGGCACCTTCAAGCCATAAATATATTTCAAACCACCACAGTCTGCAAACATAACACAGGCATATGCAATTTGTTCAATTGACTCCAAACAAATAGTACAATCTCACAGTTAGGAACTAAATTCACACAGTATTTCCTTTGGAGTTGGAATCAGTACATTATACAAAATATACAATTAACAAGCTTTTTGTAAACACAATCTCAATTTCAATAACAGTTTAATTGTTGTGAACAATAATGTACCAAGTATTGTTACACAATTCTACACGTCAAACAATGCATTTCTAGTGTAAGATAAACGGAATAGAAAATTTAAATTACTTCTCACTGATAGCGTAATTATTTTCTATGCTAAAGTTATTAAAATATTTTCCAATGCCATTATCTTTTAATCTGAAAAAATATATATCAATGTGCAAGTGAAGTCTAGCAAAATGTAGATGCAAGCTGATAATGGACACGATAAACAAACAATATATCTGTAGAGGATGACTATGGCAATTCACAAAGTTTTCTTCTAAGACAGGCACAGCAAGTTTTAGACAGATGCGGCATACAATCCCTTCTTTTGCAATGTGCTCAGACAAATGTTATTCTAGAACTTAGTAAGGCAAACTGGTGTGATTACAGTTACATTGTCTGACAACACAACCTAAGCAACAGAGGGTAGGAAAGTTCATTTATCTGACATTTATAACACAACTGTGAGTAAAGTCAATTTCCACTTTGTTTTTCTGATAAACTATGCTTTAGATCAAATCTGTGGTTGTTCAAAAACTTGAAGCAAAGGATGAGAAGTTCTGAGTTGGTGTGCCCTCTTAAAAGCCACAGCAACCAATTTTTAAAGTGTTTCAAATACTTATAACAGTATTTCCCAAACACTTGTGTACAGAAATAAAAATGCAATTTAGAGTTATGGTATTCCAATGAAAATTTTAATGCCAATCAATTATCTGAAATATATTAAAACTAATTTTTGATTGAAAAAATAGTCCAAATATTCTAAGTAGAATAGGCCATGAACTGTCTGACAACCTAGTGAAAATCTAATTTTGAAACTGACCAGAATTTCCATAACCAGTTATCGCTTGAAGATATTTATATCTCAGACTACACATAACAAACATATCCTTCATTTAACTTAAATTTAATTTCATAAAAAAATGACAGTTCATCTTCCCAGACATAAATATAGTTTCCAAACCACTCAAATTAGAAGATCCACCTGGGAATAAAGTGTATTTTAGTTAGCAGTATTGCTAGCAATGTATATTTTATTGTGGAGGTCAGAAATCAGCCTTTATTTAAAATCACAAGTTCTAACAATTAAGAGGGCAATTCAAATATGTATTAAATTTATTAATCTTGCATGTAATACATGGCTTCATCATTTTCTGCACAAGTTCTGTAAGATATTATTTCAGGAGCCATCTCTTGTACAACTGCAAATTTCACAATAGCAAGATGATTGGAATGCACCAATGCATTATTGTAATCACAATATTGCTACTAGATCTCTGAAGATGTTATTTGTATAGCACAGCAGTGGACTCCATTCAATCAGAAGACTTGAGTTCAAAACGCTGCTGAAATTCATCTTGGTCAGGGGAAAAATTGATCAAGTCAGGTCTGCACCACAATATTACAATCAAGGGAAAATGGGAGAATACTCGGATGAAGCTGCTTCTAAAGCAATTTCAGATTTTTAATTTGATGCAAAATACAGTGAAGTAGCAATATTTATGCAAAAATAAAATTGCTTTATTAGGGGGCAAGTAGAGAAGTTCAAACATTTTGCTCAATTTTCCTTAGTTGGCTTGGGAATTATAGCCATTGTATTAAAAGAAACTTAAAAACTGTCCTCAAAGATTGATTGCTGAATCTTTTATAACCAAGTAGCACTACACCAAAACCAAAAAAGCATCTATTTTACTATCACTTAATTCTGTTGACGCTCTGTACAATGCAATTTTAAACCATGATAACAAAAGAAAACCTTTTTTGCTCTGACAAGATTAAAAGAAAATCCAATGTCACAATCTACATTTTTAGTTCAGAACATGAAAACAGCTGGAAGCTCATTCAATAGTCACTTGTATTAAACTGTCTGCTCACAGTGGTATATGGAAACCTGATCCAGTGTCATAACCAATTCCTTTCCATGTAGTTAAACCCACTGAAAATGCAGATAAACCTCCAGACAATCCGTACCATCAAGACACACATCCTCAGGACAACACACTTGTATAAAAAACTTTCCCACCTTGAAATAGACCTCTTTTTGTTTTGTTTAATCCTTCACTGTTGGAAAACAATTAATGAAAGATTTAGCCCAATGGGAAAGTAATCCTGTTACTAAATATTTGATAAAGTATTAAATACAAATAAACATTGAAAGCATTTTTTAAAAATTTTGAATTACTTGGGATACAAGACCAGCCTAAATTAATCCAGAAGTGTATTATTTACCCTTCAAGGATACATTTAGAGGTTGTTATATAATGCCTGGATTGTCAGATAGTAATGATTGCTTAATGAAGTGCAATAATGCATCCAATCCTCACTCCTACAATTTTAGAAAGACATTCTTATCATTATATCATTAATACATAATAGGAAACAACTAAAAGCTTTGGTTAATGATTAGAGTTCATATACAAAGCTTTTACATGCTTCTGATCAATGGTGGAAGTACAAAAGACAAAGAACAATACAGCACAGGAACAGGCCCTTTGGCCTACCAAGTCTGTGCCGACACAGATGCCTCTCTAATATTTTCTTGCCTCTATGTGGTCCATAGCGTTCTATTCCCTGCCTATTCATGTATCTATCTAGATGCCTCTTGAACGTTGTTATAGAATCTGCTTCCACCACCTCCTCCAGCGCGTTCCAGGCATTCACCACCCTCTGTGTGAAAAACTTGCCCCTTACATTGCTTTTAAATTTTTCCCCCTCACTCTCAACCTATGCCCCCAAGTAATTGACCCTTCGGCCCTGGGAAAAAGACTCTGACTATCCACTCTGTCCAAGCCTGTCATAATCTTGTAAACGTCTATCAGGTCCCCCCTCATCCTCCATCGCTCCAATGAAAAGAATCCAAGTTTGTTCAACCTTTCTTCATAGTCCATATCCTCCAAACCAGGCAACATCCTGGTAAATCTCTTCTGCATCAACATCCCTCCGGTATAAAGTACTTTGACATTCCAAAGCATAACAATAGTCCAACTTACTTTCGATCTGTGGTCACAAATTACCATCTCAGTGCTGGCTGAATAAGAGGATAATCCAACCCACTGGCCAATGCATGCTACCAGCCAGCTGATTTGGCCAAGTAAAATGACCCAGTAAAAGGTCGCCATCTGCTGGACAGGAAAAAAACCTAACTTTCGCTATCTATCAGCTGATGCAGCAATATTAATTCTCAACGTTTGTGGTTTGGTCTTGCATCCATCTAACTGATTATAGATAAATGAAGGCTTAAATCCATGAAGGTAAATAAGTAACATTTTAATTCTTGGAAGTGGAAGGCGTCAAAGTTGAAAGGCAGCAATAAAGTATACAATATTATAACTAAAGTACAATGCTGTGAAAATCTAGAGTGTGGTAGATATTTTATTTAACAGCAAGAACATGGGTATTCTGCCATTTAACAATATACATACCGTAGCTAGACTTTTCAAAATTAGAGACAGGGCATTATATAATCCTCAATAAATCACTTGTCCCAACAGTGTAATGTCAGCTTTAAAATACCTACAGTAATGTGGACGTTATGATTCAAGTTTAATCTGTGACATACCCAACACTTGAGCAACTCTACAAGCTCTTGGTCTGCCAAACCCAAAATTAAAATTTTACAGAGTATTCATAATCTCTGGTATTGGGACATAATTTGATGAACAGCTTACCCAAGACTCAATTTAAAGATTGAAACAAAACTTCTTTGGATGAAGAGGATTCGTCTTTTGATAAACCAAATAAATACATGGCTGCTATTTCTGTACCACGGGAATATCAGTGACTTTCTATACAGTACATGTTGTACAGAGGTCATACTCCATTAAACAGAAGCAAGTTTTTTTCAAAGAATTGCACTTTTAAGTCAATAAGATTAAAACAAACAATGCCCAATTTATAGCAGAAATAATTCAATCTTCCGTATTTTCAGCCACTGTAATTAAATCAGATCCTGGGTGAATCGTGGCTGGTCACTGAATTCTGGTATTGTATTCACACCCTTTTTAAATTTCCTTCGCAAAATCAAACAATGTTTTGCTGACGTGTGATTCGTGGATATGTGATGGCCTTGATTGTGGACGTATGCAAGCTTCGTGATTGGTAGTTACCACATCTCATCAGGGGATTGAGGATCCTTGATAGAAAAAAACAGAAGCATAACCCTTTAAAGTCTGGAGTGCCAAAATTTGCAGAAATATCTGGACAACCCAGACTGTAAAGAGTTAAGAGCCATAATAACTTTGACTGGATTTATAGTTTTCATTAAAATAACATGAAAAGCTTAAATTTTGGTGGTAGATATTTAATATAAATTCCAAGTAGCCAATACTCTGGATTTTAACAACCTCAGTCAAAGTCAACCTGCCCATTCGCATGATTCATTTTATACCAGTGATCAAATATTGACTAAAGAAACTGAGTAGCTATTCTATGGGCGGCACAGTAGCACAGTGGTTAGCACTGCTGCTTCACAGCACCAGGGATCCAGGTTCGATTCCCAGCTTGAGTCACTGTCTGTGTGGAGTCTGCACATTCTCCCCGTGTCTGCGTGGGTTTCCTCCGGGTGCTCCGGTTTCCTCCCACACTCCAAAGATTGTGCTGGTTAGGTACATTGGCCACGCTAAATTCTCCCTCAGTGTACCCGAACAGGCGCTGGAGTATGGCAACTAGGGGATTTTCACAGTAACTTCATTGAAGTGTTAATGTAAGCCTACTTGTGACACGAATAAATAAACTTAAAACTTAAATTCCAAATTTCACAAGTGTTACTTTCTGTTTTGACTTTATAATTAAACCTTTAAACATAACTGTAGTTAAAAGGAATTTATCGCCATAGCACTTAAAATTCAAAGGACAGTGCATCAGATCTAATCAAACAGAATTTTCCAGTTCTGATGGGGCATCACACACTTAGTAGAAAACTTTCTTAGGAGGGGCAGACAGGAAATGCAAATCAGTAGGAAGTGAGAAGAGAAAATTAAAAATATACAACTGGTGAAACCAATATTGTGCTTCGGAAATCGGCTGGTCACAGAACAACAAAGACCATTGTTGAGTCAATCCTTCCAGTTACAGCTGTAAGTATTTGCTTGGGAGACAGCTGTAATCTTACAGCGACAAAGGTATAGTGGAGAGAAAGGTCTGGGTAGGGGCCTGAGGGGTAAGTATATAATACATCTGACTACTTAGTATATCTTGTTCCATCAATTCAATCTGAAGAAGTTATGTCACCCTTGTAACTATGACTCTATCACCTTCAACACAAGTGATGTGACCTAAGCTTTCAAGAAAGGAGATTACAAACAAATAATTGATGCAATTAATTTTGTTCTCATTCTATTGGTTTAAGGCTACACAATCTGAAAAGCTAGCCACAAGAATATTTCTGCTTTACTTGTTTTAAGAGAGAGCCTGAAATTTTATAACTTTTTTACACTATATCCACCAATTCTGACAGCAGCTGTAGAAGTTACAACTAGATTACATACCCTGATCAGATCTGGTGCAACAGGCTCAAAAGGCTGAACAACCAGCTCCTAGTTTCTATGTTTAGGTCAATGCGCATAAGAGCTGGTGGAGGTCAACGCATGCTTTAAGCAAGCATGCAGACAGCATACTGTTGTCTGGCCTCAAACCTACAGGGTGGGTTAAATGCAACGAGAGCACATGTAGGAGGAACTTCTGCTTGAACTATTATCCCAGATGTAGACTTTTTTCTCCCACTATTTTAAAAACACTTAGTGCAAAATGCACAGTATAAAGGCAGCATATGGTGGCACACAGGTATCACATGAGTACTGGAAACTTTTATTCACTTAATTTGAGGCAATTATTTTGTTCCAGAAGCAAACTGCCCACCTGTAATAGCAACACTATATCGCCACCTCCCTCCCCCCCCCCCCCCCGCCAACCTTCTTTGATACTTTCCAAGTTGGCAATCTTTTAATGTGAGTGCTTAGCTCCTTCTCCATCCTCTTTCTAAAACTCCATGAACTGTAAATGCTACATTTCACCTGCTAAAGTGAGGAATGCTAGGGCGGCATGGTAGCACAGTGGTTAGCACTGCTGCCACACAGCACCAGGGACCCGGGTTCGATTCTGGCCTTGGGTCACTGTCTTTGTGGAGTCTACACGTTCTCCCCATGTCTGTGTGGGTTTCCTCCGGGTGTTCTGGTTTCCTCCCACAGTCCAAAAGACGTGCTGGTTAAGTGCCAAATTCTCCCTCAGTGTACCCGAACAGGCGCCTGAGTGTGGCTTCTAGGGGATTTTTACAGTAACTTCATTGCAGTGTTAATGTAAGCCTACATTAATAAATAAACCTTAAACTTTAATGCAAGCCTAGGCTTGATACAAGACCCTTTTATCTGACTTATTCAAAAATATGTGCAAAAATAATTGGAAGGGAAAAAGGATAATCGAAAAAAGAAAAGAATGTATGAGACAGGATTTATTCCCACTTGGAAATAAGTGGACGTATTAGTGAGAGGCAACGTGGTTTTGTGAAGGGGAGGTCGTATCTCACGAACTTGATCGAGTTTTTCGAGGAAGTGACGAAGATGATTGATGAGGGTAGGACAGTAGATGTTGTCTACATGGACTTCAGTAAGGCCTTTGACAAGGTCCCTCATGGCAGACTGGTGCAGAAGGTGAAGTCGCACAGGATCAGAGGTGAGCTGGCAAGGTTGATACAAAACTGGCTCGATCATAGAAGACAGAGCGTAGCAGTAGAAGGGCACGTTTCTGAATGGAGGGCTGTGACAAATGACGTTCCTCAGGGATCAGTGCTGGGACCTTTGCTGTTTGTAATAATATCTATATAAATGACTTAGAGGAAAATGTAACTGGATTGATTAGTAAGTTTGCGGATGACACAAAGGTTGGTGGATTTGCGGATAGCGATGAGGATCATCAGAGGATACAGCAGGGTAGAGATCAGTTGGAGATTTGGGCGGAGAGATGGCAGATGGAGTTTAATACGGACAAATGTGAGGTAATGCATTTTGGAAGGTCTAATACAGATAGGAGAGATACAGTAGATGGCAGAACCCTTAAGAGTATTGATAGGCAGAGGGATCTGGGTGTACAGGTACACAAGTCACTGAAAGTGGCAATGCAGGTGGAGAAGGTAGTCAAGAAGGCATACAGCATGCTTGCCTTCATCGGCCGGGGTATTGAGTTCAAAAACTGGCAAGTCATGTTGCAGCTTTATAGAACCTTAGTTAGGCCGCATTTGGAATATAGTGTTCAATTCTGGTCGCCACACTACCAGAAGGATGTGGAAGCTTTGGAAAGGGTACAGAAAAGACTTACCAGGATGTTGCCTGGTATGGAGGGCATTAGCTATGAGGAGAGGTTGGAGAAACTTGGTTTGTTCTCACTGGAGCGACCGAGGTTGAGGGGAGACCTGATAGAAGTCTACAAGATTATGAGAGGCATGGACAGAGTGGACAGTCAGAAGCTTTTTCCCAGGGTGGAAGAGTCAATTACTAGGGGGCATAGGTTTAAGGTGCGAGGGGCAAGGTTTAAAGGAGATTTACGAGGCAGAATTTTTACACAGAGAGTAGTGGGTGTCTGGAACTCATTGCCGGGGGAGGTAGTGGAAGCGGATACGGTAGTGACTTTTAAGGGGCGTCTTGACAAGTACATGAATAGGATGGGAATAGAGGGATATGGTCCCCTTCCGGGGACCATAGTTAAGTTGGGCAGCATGGTTTTTGCAGGCTTGGAGGGCCGAAGGGCCTGTTCCTGTGCTGTAATTTTCTTTGTTCTTTGTATGCTCATCTTTGAGAAACAAAGTAAAATCTTAGATTCAATATTACTACTTGTTGCTTCAAATTTTAGTTAATCTTACATGGCTTCAGCCTCAGCTAAGGTTCAGACCTGCAATTTTTATTCTCTGCTCACATGTTAAAGTCCAACAGGTTTATTTGGCAGCACTAGCTTTTGGAGTCTCAGGCTCCTTCATCAGGTGAGTGAAGAGCTGTGTTCACAAACAGGGCATATACAGACACAAACTCAATTTACAAGGTAATGGTTGGAATGAGAGTCTTGAGAGGGTCAAGCACAGGTTAAAGAGGTGTGTATTGTCTCCAGCCAGGACAGTTAGTGAGATTTTGCAAGCCCAGACAAGTCGTGGGGGTTACAGATAGTGTGACATGAACCCAAGATCCCGGTTGAGGCCGTCCTCATATGTGTGGAACTTGGCTATCAGTTTCTGCTCAGCGATTCTGCGTTGTTGTGTGTCGTGAAGGCTGCCTTGGAGAACGCTTACCCGAAGATCAGAGGCTGAATGCCCGTGACTGCTGAAGTGTTCCCTGACTGGAAGGGAACATTCCTGCCTGGTGATTGTCGAGTGGTGTTCATTCATCCGTTGTCGTAGCGTCTGCATGGTCTCCCCAATGTACCATGCCTCGGGACATCCTTTCCTGCAGCATATCAGGTAGACAACATTGGACGAGTCGCAAGAGTATGTACTGTGTACCTGGTGGATGGTGTTCTCAGATGAGATGATGGCATCCGTGTCGATGATCCGGCATGTCTTGCAGAGGTTGCTGTTGCAGGGTTGTGTGGTGTCGTGGTCACGGTTCTCCTGAAGGCTGGGTAGTTTGCTGCGGACAATGGTCTGTTTGAGGTTGTATGGTTGTTTGAAGGCAAGAAGTGGGGGTGTGGGGATGGCCTTGGCGAGATGTTCGTCTTTATCGATGACACGTTGAAGGCTCCGGAGAAGATGTCGTAGCTTCTCCTACGGACAAGCCCTCCATATACACAGGGTATGCTCAGATGAGGAGGATCGCAACAGATACCTACAGACGCTGAAAGACACCCTCATAAGAACAGGATATGGCGTTCGACTCATCGATCGACAGTTCTGACGTGCCATAGCGAAAAACCGCACCGACCTCCTCAAAAGACAAATACGGGACATGGCGGACAGAGCACCCTTCGTTGTCCAGTACTTCCCCGGAGCGGAGAAGCTACGACATCTTCTCCGGAGCCTTCAACATGTCATCGATGAAGAAAAACATCTCGCCAAGGCCATCCCCACACCCCCAACTTGCCTTCAAACAACTGCACAATCTCAAACAGACCATTGTCTGCAGCAAACTACCCAGCCTTTAGGAGAACAGTGACCACGACACCACACAACCCTGCCACAACCTCTGCAAGACATGCCGGATCATCGACACGGATGCCATCATCTCACGTGAGAACACCATCCATCAGGTACATGGTACATACTCTTGCGACTCCGCCAACATTGTCTACCTGATACGCTGCAGGAAAGGATGTCCCGAGGCATGGTACATTGGGGAGACCATACAGACGCTACGACAACAGCTGAATGAACACCGCTCGAGAATCACCAGGCAGGAGTGTTCCCTTCCAGTCAGGGAACACTTCAGCAGTCACGGGCATTCAGCCTCTGATCTTCGGGTAAGCGTTCTCCAAGGCGGCCTTCACGACAGACGACAACGCAGAATCGCTGAGCAGAAACTGATAGCCAAGTTCCGCACACATGAGGACGGCCTCAACCGGGATCTTGGGTTCATGTCACACTATTTGTAACCCCCACGACTTGCCTGGGCTTGCAAAATCTCACTAACTGTCCTGGCTGGAGACAATGCACAACACTTTAACCTGTGCTTGGCCCTCTCCCCACTCACATTGTCTGTATCTTTAAGACTTGATTACCTGTAAAGACTCGCATTCCAACCACTATCTTGTAAATTGAGTTTGTGTCTGTATATGCCCTAGTTTGTGAACACAGCTCCTCACTCACCTGATGAAGGAGCCTGAGACTCCGAAAGCTAGTGCTGCCAAATAAACCTGTTGGACTTTAACCTGTTGTTGTGAAACTTCTTACTATGCGAAGAAGTGCAGGAGCTATCAGAGAACTTATTAACTTATGTTGCTAGCCAATGATTGCACTTTGGATTGGTTTTTTTAAACCCTGCAAAAAGATTAGAATGGAACACAGAATTAAAATGGCTTGTCACAAAGAGGTCTTTTACTTGAAGGAAACAGATGTTGACAAGCAAAGCAAGGTAGTAGGACTGGTTGTGCTGCAGTTTATGGTGGAAGAAGATAATTCGAAGATTGTCATTGTGACGGATGACAGGGTCAAGCCTCCATTCACCATGGATGTGTAATCTCTAATGTGTCAAAAATTAAGCAATTCTGCCTGCATTAGATATACTGTTTTTTTTAAATTGGTCACAATTACCAGAGTTTTTGCAAATTGCAGAATGTAATTACAGGATGTAATAAAGTGATAATTTCAGGTGCTTTATTCCTTCAGAAGCACTTCTTGGCACCTTGCTGTTTAACTATCATTGTATCTCATTTGGTCAGCTTGACATTTCAGAAGCAATGTTGTATTTGAAATTTACTCTGATGGCAGATGAATGTGCGTGGACAAATAACAATAACAAACATTGATGAAAGGTCATCGATCTGGACTGTTAACTCTTTCTCTCTCTACAAATGCTGCCAAATCTGTTGAGCTTTCCAGCATTTTTTGTTCTTATTTCACATTTCCAGCATCTTAAATATTTTCCTCTTATAAATAGAAGTTCATAGAATAGAATCATAGAATCCCTACAGTGCAGAAGGCGGCCATCTGGTCCATCAAGTCTGCACCAATCACAATCCCACCCAGACCCTATTCCCATAACCCCACATATTTACCCTGATAATCCTCCTAACACAGTAAGAGTTTTAACAACACCAGGTTAAAGTCCAACAGGTTTATTTGGTAGCAAATACCATTAGCTTTCGGAGCGCTGCTCCTTCGTCAGATGGAGTGGAAATCTGCTCTCAAACAGGACACAGAGACACAAAATCAAGTTACAGAATACTGATTAGAATGCGAATCCCTACAGCCAACCAGGTCTTAAAGAGACAGATAATGTGAGTCATCTCCACATCATGACTACCACGGCATCTCCACATCACGAATCCCCCTAACACCAGGGTCAATTTAACCTGGCCAATCAACCTAACCCACACATCTTTGGACTGTGGGAGGAAACCACAGCACCCGGAGGAAACCCACGCAGACACAGGGAGAACATGCAAACTCCATACAGACAGTGACCCGAGGCCGGAATTGAACCCAGATCCCTGGCACTGTGCCACCGTGTTGCCCCCTATTTTAGTGGTGGGGAAACTATTAGAAGGCTAAGAGGAGATTTGATAGAGATGTTCAAAATCATGATGGGGCTGGACAGAGTAGATAGGGAGAAACTGTTTCCACTCATAAAAGGATCAAGAATGAGAGGGCACAGATTTAAGCGATTTGTAAAAAGAAGGAAATGTGAATATGAAAAAACTTTTTCACACAATGGGTGGTTCGGGTCTGAAATGCACTGCTTGGAAGTGTGGTGGAGGCAGGTTCAATCGAGGCATTCAAGAGGGCATTAAATGATTACTTGAACAGAAACAATGTGGGATTGTGATTGGCGCAGACTTGATGGACCGGGTGGCCTCCTTCTGCACTGTAGAAACAAACGGGCAGTGGCACTAAGTCATGATGCACTTTTGGAGAACTGGTGCAGACACAATGGACCGAATGGCCTTTTCATAGAAATCATAGAAACCCTACAGTACAGAAAGAGACCATTTGGCCCATCGAGTCTGCGCCGACCACAATCCCACCCAGGTCCTACCCCCATATCCCTACATATTTTACCCGCTAATCCCTCTAATCTACGCATCCCAGGACACTAAGGGGCAATTTTAGCATGGCCAATCAACCTAACCCGCACATCTTTGGACTGTGGGAGGAAACCGGAGCACCCGGAGGAAACCCATGCAGACACGAGGAGAATGTGCAAACTCCTCTTTGCTGCATCGTAACAATTTGTGATTCTGTGAGACCATTATCAGAGACAAAAAAATTAATTCTCACTTGGAGAAGCAGGGGTCCATAAAGGGATAGCCATAATGAATTTGTTGAAGACTGATCATGTCTGTCAAACTGATTGAATTATTTGATAAAGTAACAAGAGATGTTTGGTGAAGATAGTGTAGATGCTTACATATGAATTTTAAAAAGATGTTTGATAAAGCACCATTTAAAGTGTCACAAGTAGGCTTACATTAACACTGCAATGAAGTTACTGTGAAAATCCCCTAGTCGCCACACTCCGGCGCCTTATTTGAACAATTGGAAAACGATGTATTAAAGGGATGATGATAACTTGGGTATGTAAATGACAACTGGTTTGGCGTGTGCAGTGGTGAACAGATGCTTTCTCTGAGAAGTATGCAGTGAAAAACATGACAACATAGTAAATAGCAAACTGGATAGTAGCAGACTTCAGCAGGACATAGACTAGTGAATTGGGTAGGCATATAGCAGATGCAATTAAGTGTCAAGTGATTAACTTTGGGAGGAACATGAGAGGCAATATAGCCTAAACATTGCTATTTTGAGAGGATGCAAAAGCAGAGGGACTTTGGGGTTCATATTCACAAATCTTTGCAGGCAGGGCAAGTTGATAAGACAGTTAAAAAAGCACACAGCTTTATGACTAGGGCACTCAATGCAAAAACAAGGAAATCAAGTCAAACTTCTATCAGTTACAGGGTATGCCTCAGCTGTCGTATTGTTTAGAGGCTCGGAATCCATATCATAATGCTATTGACATCAATTGGTTCTAACAATAAATAAAGGGGTTTGTGGACAAGTTCCCTAGACAGAAATAATAAATATTAAGTCATTTGCTTTAGAAGTGTGGTTACTCACTGCGTCAGCCCTATAGGGATTCAGTCTGTTGTAAACTGCTTCAATAACACTCCGCCTAAAGTAAATTAAAAGACTGAAGTTAAAATTTATTTTGAGCTGCATATACAATATATCACCATAAAAAGAATACTTACGTAAAATAAAAAACGTTTCTGAAGTTGCAGAATGATTTGTAAATAATCTTTTAAAATCAAAAGTTCAACAAATCATTCAGAACTTTTTAATTTGTCTTCTCACTACCTGATGTTACTAAAATAAATAACAGTGCTGCACATACGACAATATATCAATTCAAAATAAGTATTCTCACCATCCAAACTGTTTTCAACCATTCACTGGCATGTCAGTTTCTTGATCTCAGAAGATTCAAAATAGCAAATCGTGCAGCAGCTTTATTACAACTTAGTGAAGTACACAACACTTAGATGGTTCTATACTAGTGAGAGCAACTTAAAGGTTTATAAAATTTACATTGAAAAGTCATTTGTAACAACTATAGAGCGTCAGATGATTGAACTATCAAATGTTTGAAAAAAAAAGGTTAAATTACAATAGCAAATGAAAACACCACTTACTTTCAATTGCCATAGGAGGACCTGTACGTACAGCTCCATTTTTGTTGCCTTTGTGTGGCAAATCATATTCACTTCACAATTTTATTCAGTTTTATTAACCTTTATAAATTGCAACAGTATGTTAGTACTCCATGGGGAATGGCTTCCATTTAAGTGCTCCACACAAATTGATATACAAAGTCAAAATGGTTTTCAGCAAAGTTCGTAAAAGCAACCATCACTGCTGGTGTTTACAAGAATTTTGGCCAGAATCATTTTTACTTCATAGTATTATTCTCCAGTTTAAGAATGTATCTGAATTTAATCTAAAGTTTGTTTTACTGAATATTTCTCAAAACCAGGTTTGTTCAACTGAATGGGAATGCCCTTGTGTGGTTCCATTCATATACAAACTGTAGCCAGAAAGTTACCTGCAATGGCTTCATTTTCCACTTCAATACCTCTGGAATCTTTCAAGAATCTTTTCTTGGTCTCTGCCTATTGCTGATGCTCAGCAGCATCACCCGGAAACGCAAAGCCAGCTTCCTTGTCTCACCTTCACTTTGCAACTCCACCACTGCCTCTAAATCGTCCATTGCTAGTCCACCATTCAGAAATTTGCTCCAATTAAATATTGGGAAGGCCAGTCTTCAGTTCCTACCATAAACTCCATTTTCTAGCAACTGACTCTATCCCCTCCCCTGGCAAACGTCTCAGGTTAAGCCAGACAACTCATAACTTTGCTGTCGTATCTGACATTGCATTAAGCTACCAGCCACATATCCTGTCCATTAAGACCATCTCCTTCTACCCCTTAACACTGCTAGTTTTGCATTTGCCTCAGCTCAACTGCAGCCAAAATTCTCATCCAGGACTTTTATACCTATAGACTTGGCTATTCCAACACTCTCCATCATGGCCTCTCATCTTCCACCCTCCAAAAGCTCTGTGACTATATCCTAACTCAATTTCTATTAACCCATATTCATGTGCTTATTGACCTATGTTGGCCCACAGTTAAACAATGTCTCAAACTTTAAAATTCTCACCCATGTTTTTTAATCTCCGCCCATGGCCTCGTCCCTTTCTATCTCTGCAACCTCTTCCAGCCCTGCAGCCCCTTGTAATTTGCTGCGATCCTCCAATTCTTGTCCCGTGCTTCTCCCACTTTAATTGCTCTAACACTGGCGGTTGTGCTTTCAAATACTAAGCCGCTAAACTTCGGAATTCCCTCCTTAAACCTTTGCCCCTCTTCATCTCCCTCCCCTCCTTGAAGATGCTCCTTAAAATCTATCTCTGACCAAGGTTTGGTCATCTGTCCCAATATCACCTTATATAATTCAGTATCAAATTTTGTTCGATAACTTCCATGTGAAGTGCCTTGGGACATTTTACCACATTAAAGATGTTTTATGAATACAACTGCTATTATTATTGCATCTTAATCTGTCAAACTGTCAAAGTTACCACCAAATGTTATATTGTTCACCTGCAGTTTTACAGAAAGCACATAAGTGTTATAAGGCTTGAAGTGTTTCAATTCCTGCAAATGGTCACAACCAGGAACAACTCAGATTTTGAGAGTACTATATACATTTCAATTTAAATGAAATATTGATGAGAACATGATAGCTTTCCATTTACAAGTTATGGTTATGGTTGGGAAGAACATCATATAAATGGCCTTGAGGGGAGTAAAGAAAAGTAGTTTTATTTTTAAATAAATAAGTTCAAAATGCAGTTGGCTGGATTAGAACTAGACTAAAAAAAGGATTTAGAACACTGATTTGTGGATAATTTTAATTTTAATAAATTTAGTAACTATCAGCAACAAAAATAAAAATTTCTCTAGTTTCTGTGCAATCAGTTTATAAAACAATAATTTCTGCCAAAGAAAACTAACAGACTTTGTTATATGTTATCTCAATCCTATTTTCTAGCAGCTAGCGTTCGGGTCATCTGGGTATCAATTTAAATGACTTATACGTGACATACCTAACAATATTCATCTGACTTGCTAATTGCATAGCACTATCAGAAGAAAAATCATTTAAAACATATAGCTGCATGCATTATTATTCAGGATGTGCAAGCATTAGAGCTATTACCATACGTGATTGCATGCTGCCAAAATAAAACAACAAATGCACGAGCGGTAAAGATGATTCACAATCATATAATTGGATTTCTTATGTTATGTATAGACTATTTTTCATATTAAAGTCAGATTGTTTCCATGCTGTGACCTCCGAGTCATTACCTTAAAAGGTAAGGCTGTGTCAGGATTACTGATACCTTTGTAAGTAGAAACTGTTTTAGCTATATTAGTTGTAAGAAATACCTACACTATGCTATGAATCAAAGATTACAAACATATTTTCCTAATGAACAGAAATTAAATGGACATGCAAATTGCTTCTCCCAATCCACCATAACCATGCAAAATTTCACACAAATAGCTGCAATGTCCTTTTCATATTTTATTCGGATCGTTTTTATTTCTATTTGAACAGGAATCGAATGAACTCCCTGACGAGGTTGCACATAGAACTTTAATGCATTGAGGTCCTGTATTTGTGAAGGCAAACAACAGGTTTAATTTGATAGCTTTTAATACAACTCGAAGTTCAAAGCAGAAAGGATAGTGCAGCTTTAAAATTATAATAATTCTGAAAATTTTAAATACATTAGCAGATCAAAGCCACCCCTAAAGGACAACATTTATTGGTTATCAATCTGTTTATTTAAGTAAATACTAGTTTTTGTGCCACTATGCAGGTTAGAATGTACTGATTTGTAGCACCTACAAACTTTCAGCATTAACTCTGCGGAAAGAACATTCATTTTATTTTGCACTGTAAGGGGTTAAAATGGGACTGTTAATCACTATTTATAAAATGTAAATGATTATATACTGCCCATTAACTATGTTACATTTTCAGATTATCTGTAATATATTCGTCACTATTTTGCAAAATTAAATACGCTGCATTGAAATGCTGTCGGTCAAAGTTTCTTCTCTTTGCTCCAGAAATAGCATTCATTCTTACCATTAAAAAAAATGTCAGTTAAGGAGCCACATGTTGTGCTGAAAAGGGAAACTATATTTGCAGATGATTAGCAGCCCCCTTTAAGTTCCTTTCAACAGTGCAAATAGATTTTTGAAGGTTAGGATTCCACACATTGTACACTCACTTGCTGGCCAGTTCACCTCCTGGTGGGAGGTTTGGAATGCTCTCCAACGACAAAGCACGCATCACTTGGACTAGACCAGGTACCCCCTCAGCAACCTGCTTCTCAAAGATTTCTGGGGAATCAGAAGGACTTCTGGGTCAGTGGGATGTGCACATCAAAACTGTATGCATATATCAGAACTTCAAAATTTGAAACACTAAAACAACTAAGCGGCAACAATGAAACATCAATGTAATGCACCAGAACAAAATTTGATGTAGTTTCTCATGAGATAGCTATAATCGCAATATTCTGGTCATACAATTATCACATAGACTTTTAAGAACTTTGTTGCTCTAATGCAACAATGGAACATTCTATTAAAAGGAAATATATTTTAATTCTGATTAGATAATGATTTCAGGACACTGAACAAGCAATTCATTAACATTTTAAATACTGCATTTTAACTAGTAGGTTATGGATTGGAAAGCATCAATAACCCACATTTATTGGGACTCTTTAACATCAACAACAAGTAGTTACAACACAGAGAAAACTTACTGTTGGAAGTACAAAGAGTTGTTAAATAGAACAATTTGAAGAAAAGCCTTCAGTACTAATTGGGGTAGCTGACATGAAATATTCTATAAATGCTTCCTAAGACTTAGCCAAATAAAATAATTCAAAGATCTCAGAATTGATTCAGTAAATGTCTTTATTAGAATAGCTTTTTAACATAACTTTATAAATATGGCTAACATATTATCTACATCAGTATGCTGTTTTTTAATATTCCTATTTGTATAATTTACTATACAAAAATAAAAGATTCACAGCCACTTACTACCCATATATTTTAAACCATAACTAAACTACTTGATATTAGGCATATCAGATGATAGTGACACTAGAGTTTGTGTGCAAACATTAAGCAAGTGACTACATTACATTAATCACTTCTTTTGTCACAATATATTTCCTTACATACCTTCTTACAGTCTTATTTGACTAAAGATGTTGAGACAAAATGACAAAAAGTTGATAAATTTAGTACCTCATCTTTTCTTCGGCAACAAAATCAAATAAACTGCTGTTACCAGACACAGACAAGGGAAATCAAAAGATAGTTCCATAGAATAAAGTTCCATTATAACAGGCATGAATTTTGGCAAGCGATTATCATGACTTGGTTTCTTCCTATGTGTAATGCTTGTTGCACCTATCTATCTATAGGGTGCCAACCAATTGCATGTTTCAATGTTACCTAAAGTGTCACAATGGAAAAATTACTATTAAATCATCTGCTATGAAGCACATTATTTAATGCCTTTTTCTGTTGCTTAAAATCCTACGTGTTTATTAAAATACAAAATGTCCCTGCTGCTCTCACCCTGTGGAGTGAAGGCAGGGTGAAAAGTAAATAAAATTGAAAGAATTTTTGTTTTAAATTGTGGACCAATAGGAAGCACCGACCACATGAATCTAGGCATCAATTTCGTATTCATTTAAATAAATCCAAACATTCCCCCAAACTGAAAGTGGGTTAAATGGTATAATGATTGCACCAACCAATGGGAAAATATGAGGTTCACCTGCAACTTCTCACATACAAATTTTCAAATTTAGCTGTATATCAGCGGGGTATGGCCAAGATAAATAGAAGGAATAAAACAGTCAAATCAGGGTATTACAGGGAGAAATCTGTGAATTGAAACATTTTTAAAAAATTGCCAACAAGCAAGAGTGACAGGGCTCATAAAATTCAGCAAAGTTAGCATTTCTAGATAAAACCAGGCATTATATAACAGCAATAATCAAGTGAAAGGTGTGTATTACAGGTGCTCAATGCAAGTTATTGGAATGTAATGCATCTACTATTAGCAGCACATATTTGATATCACTTTATCTAATACATATCACAATGTGCACTATTCTTAAATACACACCTTTATTCATTATTGCTTCACTTAAGGCCTTCACAGGTATATTATGTATGTATTATTGTTAATGACAGATCCCAGCAACTCAGCACACCATCCAAACACAATTTAAATAGATTTATATTCTGTTAAGTAAATACAATTAAGAAAGTTGTTTTATCAAAAAGAAAAGAGATTAATAGTCACTTGGAATGTAGCTTATAAAATGTACTAATAGGAGATGCAATGTCAAGACTATATGGTAGAGGTAAAACTGCCAATTAAAGTACCAGAATTTTATGAAAATAACATCCTCAAAAAATTGGTGCATAAATTTTAAAAACAGAATGATTAAAATGGAATATGGCTTGCACATAGATAGGCTCATCGCACTCTCACTGAACTATACCAATCACACATATTTAACATTAACCACTTTCAAATATTCAGAGCACTTTGTTCAAAGACAGACAAGACTTTCCCAATCAATCCTGAGGACAAGTTTCAGAGATCAAATCTGGGCCTGAAACCGGTTGTAAGATGACTTTTAACTATTCCCTACTTTGTCTGATTCATGCATTCCCAACTGATGCCAGTGTAATCCTTTTCAGGCAGTAGCTTTATACAGGCATCAACTTAGAAAGAAGTTCAGATCTAAAGTGCCCTATCATATGTTAATTCACCTCAAAAATAAAGGATGCTGTAGGAATGTTATACTGCAGTCAGTTGCCATACTTCAATTTGTTTTAATATTCAGTTTCTAGCTGCCCTGAGAGTATACATTAAGTGGGATAACCTTACAAACATATCAGTGTAGACTTCACATTAACCTTTAGGAAATGCACTTTGAATATCCCACCCATTATTTTTTAATAAATCATTTAATGAGATGTGGGAGTTACTGGCAAGGCCAGCATTTAATACCCATCCCTTGAGGAGATGGTGAGCTGCCTTCCTGAACTACTGCGATCCACGTGTGTAGGTATATCCACACCTACCTTGTCTCCTCTTCATTTGCACATGATGTGAAAAATCTAGTGGAAAACATTCCAGCCTGAGATTTCATTCTTGAAATCTGAAATTTTACTGCAGTAGCAATCAACCTGCAGTTTTCAATTTCTGATCATGTTAAAGAGTAAAGATTAAGTGACTAATGTAATTTCAACATTTTCATAAGGAAGTGGCATCTTATCCCAATAATTGTTTCATGTTAGCTATGGGTAAATAAACATTGTTTAGGGTTATTATTTTTTCCTGTCTAACTGAAAAAACATTAGAAACTACGTAGAATTAACTCAAGCTCTTGAAAACTTGAAACAAAGGCATAAACCTTTTTCAAAATGGCACACTTCTGCCGAAGATATGTTAGTGCATAATCTTCAAATTACAGACAGAATGTTCTGTTTCAACCTCGTGCAAAATTCTGATTCATATTTTACAGTTACATACACAAACAAGTGACAATTCCACTTTTTTTGGCTGTCAGAATCAAAGTGGCAACACTTCCAGGGCACAGCTACATTTTATCAGTGGCAGCCTTCAAAAACCTGAGCCAACTACCAGTAAATCATCACACTAGCAGCATAGTGCATTGTTAAATTGGACACAAAAACTATAATGGCACATAACCTTGCAGCAAATTTAGAATTACTGGGGTTTAGTTGTCCTGCAAGTAAAATGGTCCCCACAACCAAAATATCAAGTGCTAGTATAAAGCAGTAACAGCACTGACTACAATATATGCTACAAAATATGCAACTGAAAGCTCTAACTTACAGTATTTATGTATAAGTTACCCCTCTAAGCTCAGACTTATATTTATGATATCACAGAGTAAGTTTTATAAAAGTACAATTTTAAATTTATACCATTGTAACAAAATCTATCAGATACTAGGCATTGTATTCAGCACTGTAATGAAATACAATCACTTAAGTTCATCCAGGAGCAACAGAAGATAAAGATTTATGGAATTTAACTGTCTAGTTCATAGTAATGAACTTAGAGGGTTAACACTTTAATTTAAGTTATTTTACTTAGCAGCAAGTGTTTTTTTAGATGCTCCACCTTCCACTTTGTTCTCCAGATACTTGTCCAGCTCAGCCTCTCTCTTCACTGCTTCAGGTGATACCTTTGGTGCATTTGGAAAGCAAATCAATATGACACTCATGTTGTCTCGACTCCCCTGTTTGATGGGGAGAAAATAGTCTCAGTCACACATATTTTTAAAAAACTTCAAAATAGAAAATGAGAACGAATTCAACACCAGAATATGGAGGGTTTTTGCCTCTTTTCATAGTTAGTAAACAAACCAAATAAAAACTCACCAGCTTACAAAAACTCAGAACACGTCTAACATTATATGTGATTCTGCAATTCAGCAGCACATGCTGAACAATCCCAAATGTGTTGAAAACTACACAAACAACCAATTTAAGATTATTAGTCGGTCTTGCAATGTAGCTGACTTATGGTTTCTAGAAGCTACATATATGCATAGACAGGGACCTCTCTTCTGCAGGTAAAAGGAATATTTACAGACATTGCACCTTTTTAAAATGAACAATTGTATGAGGAATAATAACACCCTGGTGCGTTTGCCATGGCAACATCTTGAACAAGACTTGCCAATGAATTAGAACCCCTCTTCTCAAGCAGTGTAAATTGTTGCTCCCTTTGAAATCTTGTATCTATCCTGATGAGTGTTAAGACAAAAAGCTTCAACAGAATGTTTCTGGCAATAATAAAGCAAGTTTCCCTGTTAGATGCTCAAAGTGACTTATTTTGCTAACATTAACTGGGGAATATTATTCATAAAAGCAATAAAACTTAGATTTCTGAACCCCAGTTCTGAAACTACAACGAAGAGTTGTCTAGCTACTCATTTTGCTTTTTGCTAACATGAAAGGCATGTGTCTTTTACAGACAAACCTTAATAAAATAGTACTGAACAACTCTGGCACAGTCTTTTAATGCAAGAGGTGCAGTAAATCTAAAAAAAAGCTAGTCAATTCACCACTATGTTACACCAACTACAGATGAATTTGGATAGGAGGGTGCAGAATAATCGACCAACAAAAACTGGGCATAATACAGTTCCCCACTTTAAATTGATACATTCTGTTCTATCCTTATTTCTATTTTTCCATACAAGTTTCTTCATCCACATTTATAATGGGATCTGTCTATGTAAAGTTCTCATTCTGTGATTACATCCTCCTGCTATATTTAAGCAGGCAGTTTCCATTACTAAACTTATAATAGAAGTCAGCAGGAAGTGTGCACAGATTCAAGAATTATATTAATAGACATTGTTGAAAAACTTTCAAATTTATAAATAGATTATGTACAGCACTCTAATACTATTAACACAAAACTCCTAAAATGATCTTTACACAAGAGTTAATATTAGTTCCACTGTACAGGAAGCTGAAACCTATTGCAATAAAGACAAAACAATTGCAAGAAGCTGGATATAACTAATGTGCTTTTTCTCCAATGACTATCTCCAAACATTTAGCAGCCAATAATTTTGATCAGCATTTTAAGCAGTAATAAAAAGAATTACAATGGATATCCTTTTCTTCCATTCTAATTTATCTATGCAATTCTACTTTTTCCGATCCGCCTCTTACTCATTTTGTGTTAGTTCTCCTATTACTATCATCATAATTGCACAACTTCATCAACTATTTTCTATTAGTCTTTGTATCTCCCCAAATCCTGGGCATTTTCTGATAAGTTCTTGTTTTCGACAGAAAAAAATTTGCAAGTAAACAAAGGAGGAATGGGGCTCCTCATACCATTGTACCTTAAACTAAAGCAATATTTGATTCAAAGAAAATTTAATGAGACAGAGTTCACAATGCATGCATATTAATTGATGGGCTTATTATGATTCCTATGACTACGCTAATCATATTTAAGGTTCATCAGTTAAATAACTGCAGTAAAGCCACTATTAGCAAACTGACGAGTGGACAGAACAATCACTCGTGTTCAGATGACAGAAAAAAGACCCTCAGACTATAAATGATTAGTATCAGTTTGTTTCAATGGCACCACTTTTAACCCATGTCGATACTTGTGAGTTCAGACCTCGTTCCAGCAAAATCTAGTCTGACAATTCAGTGTGGCTCAGTTATAGAAATCATAGAAACCCCACAGTGCAGAAAGAGGCCATCTGGCCCATCGAGTCTGCACCGACCACAATCCCACCCAGGCCCTACCCCCATATCCCTAAACATTTACCTGCTAATCCCTTTAACCTATGCATCTCAGGACACTAAGGGGCAATTTTAGCATGGCCAATCCACCTAACCCGCACATCTTTAGACTGTGGGAGGATACCGGAGCACCCGGAGGAAACCCACGCAGACACGAGGAGAATGTGCAAACTCCACACAGACAGTGACCCAAGCCGGGAATCGAACCCAGGTCCCTGGAGCTGTGAAGCAGCAGTGCTAACCACTGTGCTACCGTGCCGCCCAGTTGCGGGCCAATTGGCTGTCACATTTACCTATATAATCACATTGCCTATATTTTTAAAATAATCCTTTGCTATTGGAGCACTTTGGGATGTCAGCTATCTAAATGCATGTTATTTCTTGTGTAGTGTAACACTGTCTTTGCACACTTCACAAATATATAAAAAGGTTAACTGAAATTTAATATTTCCCAAATGTCATGAACCAAGGATAATTTAAGAGTAAAAGGTTTTGCTTGCTCTAAAAATCCATTAAAACTGTTTCTTGGATAACCTCTTGATTCATCCTAAGAGGCTAGCCAGCACAAATATGGTACACATCTTTCTTTTGCTTCTGGGCTTGAGCACACATGATAACAGGATGGTCTTTCTGCCACCCATAAACAAAGCTAGTGCTGTTTCAATGCAACTACTATCGAGTGGATGGGTGGGGCAGGGAGGAAACAAAAGTAGCCATCACTTTTACAAATGCATGCAAAATGGAAACATACCAACTGAAAGAGTGTCTGTATTCGGCTAAGGGGGTTTAGATGGATTAGGTGAAATCTCTGATTTTGCTCATTTTAAAGGAAGCAAACATGATCAAAATGGGATTTCATCACTTTTAATCCACATTTACTTAATTGTTAGGGATTTCATCCTCATGACTAGGCCAGTACAAAGTGGTAAATTTGGAAATCATATTTCATTCCTGAGCACCAACAAATTAAAGCATGCCACCAAGTCTGATATTGTTCATCCCATCCTCACTCACCATCTGTGTTCTTGTTCAGGTGCATAAATGCTGAATAGCTTAGTGCATCTATGACTCAATGTATTACTTTGGTCAAATCAGATACCAAAGGAACCCGAGAAAGAAGAACCTCATGCTTTATTGTACTTTGAGTAGCAAATAATTGAAGCAAGTGAGGCTATTCTCTTTTCAGCAAAGGAGATTGGGGAAGGGAGATTTGTTACAGTTGTACAAGCGAGAGAAATAAACAAGCAGGATCACAGGGGTAGAGAGAGGGAGTGAAACTGACTGGCCTGCTCCAGAGAGCTGGTATGGACTCAATCAGCAGAATGGCTGCCTCTGTGGCAGAACAACTCTGGTGACTCTGACAATTATTACAAGTCTATATTTTTTCTAAGTCAAGGATCTGCTCACAATTTCTTAAAGTTATTTGCATTTACTCAAATACTACATCAACCATAAATAATTCCAGAACGAAGAATAAGGAGATCCCTTAATAATTGATCAGATATTCCCTTTACAGTGTGATCAGCACACAAGGTAACAAAACAACCTTAGCAAAGTTCAAGCTCTAAGCCCAAGGAAAATTTTGGCAACTATCCCAAAGTAAACGCAACCGCTTACCTTATCTTTACTTCACAAAAGCATGCTGCTGTCAGCAGATAATCTTTAATTTAAAACATGATTTCTGATCAGTGATTGCACAGCAACAGCATTGTTTTTCATTAATTTTATACATGAAATCTAGTTTCATGAATTTGCTGCTCTGTAAACAGATATTACTTCGCTGTGTAGACAGCTTTGAATAACATTTAGTTGCTCTTCCCTCTTGTGAGTGGGGAACCTCTATACAATACCTCCCATTAATGTCCTGCCCAAGCTCCTAACTTGCCAGTTGAGAAAGCATGATAAGGTTTGACACCCCATCACTATGATATTACACTTTGTGCCACTGAACCAAAAATGTATATTTGCTGATGTTAGGAATGATTTTGACATTTATTTCAACAGAAATTACGGACCCTTTCTTTAAAAATCAGTTACAGGCCAATAAATAATGTTAACTATTTAGTCCTGATATTGCCCAGCCAGTGCTCCCATTTAGCACATGCCAGACTAAGGAGAATGCAGCTGCAGATCCAATTGCCTCCAGAAATTACTGCCAGCTCATACAATATGTTAATAACTGAGTTACACTCATGGGAAGGGGTAATTCAGGACTGCAGACTAACAATAATTAAAGTATGTTTTGCTTGAAGTACATTTTTAACAAAGATGAAGAGAAAAGGTATAATAGAAATGGAAAGGACCTTATATATACCTTGTATAAGCACGTGTCAACAATCTGGTTACAAACTCTCTCAAGGTCATCGCTAACTTCTAGCCTGGATTTAACAAATTCACAGATCTCTTCATTCCCCATGACATCCCAAATACCATCACATGCTAGGATAATAAACTGGTCATCCTCCATTCTCTCAATTTCATAAACCTCAGGTTCTGGTGAGACAAGCTGCTCCGTTGGACCCTTCCCATGGACACACTTGTAATCAAAGTCACCAAGAGCTCTTGAAACAGCAAGGGAACCATTTACACGCTGAATCATGACTGAGCCACCAGCATTCTGGATGCGCTCTTTCTCCAGTGGATTGCTTGGTTTGTGATCTTGTGTGAAGAAATGAACCTGTCCATTCCTACAGAGCAAACCACGAGAGTCTCCACAGTTGATGAAGTAAACGTGCTTGGGTGAAACCATGACACCCACTGCTGTTGACCCACTTCTGTCCGATCCATGCCGCTTTTCAGAGATTGTTCGCATGTGCTCATCTATCTGCAGGAAACCTGTTCGGATTCCACTTTTTACTTTATCTACAGTAGGCTCGTTCATACCATCAGTAACTTTGAAATCATGGGTGTTGGTGATGTGATCTAACAAATGCTCACAGCAATATCTGGCAACTTGGGATCCAGCATGCCCATCGTAGACTGCAAAGAATGACCATGCTTCAAGTCCATGTGGTAGTCCAATAACAGCTGTGTGCGCATCTTCCATCTCGATTCGCCAACCTTGCATGCTACTCAGTCCATAATGCAGACCATTTCCCTCACCACGGGCATTATGTTTTTCCATCTTTGGCTTGTCCAGAAACGCTCCCATTTTTCCACCAATATGCTCAGCACTGAAGAGAAAGGAAACAAACATTTTTTTAATTTTCCAGTCTCTTAATGAATGTACTTACAACAGCAGAAACGTGGGTGTAATCTCAATTACTGTTGACCTGCAGCTAGTGAAAACTGGACTTCTCACAATCAACTTTTTCAGCAAAAAGTAGATTCCTAAACAATGTTAAATGTTTACAATGTAGGATCACCGAAAGGCAAGCGTATCTTAAACCATTTACTATAGTTTTTCTAAAAGTCTGTACAGACCAGTGAATAATTCAGATAACTGATCAGTTATTAATTCCAATGTCAACCTGCATTCCATGACTCACCATTAAAAACAAGATATAAACATAGGATTAAATTAGTTGCTAGGATTTTAGTGAAGTGCAATGATTGATGTGCAGTTTTCATTCAGTATCTACTTAAACTCAAGTACCAATATTGTCCTTCCAAATTTGAAAAATTACTTTGAAAGATAACACACTAGGGCAAAGCCTGTTTGTTATTGGATCACCAGCTTCACAAGGCTTATTTAGCATAATCGTACCAAACTGTAAATAAAAACACACTTTAGTCAAGAAGCTTTAATATTGTGATATATTCCTTCTTATCTACATTCCCAAGCAACAACAATTTCATGATGTAAATACCAGTGCTTCACCTTGAACTGTTCTCAAGGCTCATCTCCTTAAACCTTAAGCTTTCTTTCATGTTAGCAGTGGTTAATTTTGTAAAGTTTAAAATTTATTTATTAGTGTCACAAGTAGGCTTACATTAACACTGCAATTAAGTTAGTGATAATCCCCTTGTCACCACACTCCAGTGTGGAGTGGCTCAGGCACAATGAGGGAGAATTTAGCATGGCTAATGCACGTAACCAGCATGGGGATAACGTGCAGGCTCCGCACAGACAGTGAACCATGCCGGGAATTGAACCCTCGTCCCTGGCGCTATGAGGCTGCAGTGTTAACAACTGTGCCATCGTGCCGCCCTCTTGCACTGCTGCCTCACAGCGCCAGGTACCTGGGTTCAATTTCAGCCTGGGTGACTGTGTGGAGTTTGTACATTCTCCCCATGTCTGTGTGGGTTTCCTCCAGGTGCTCCGGTTTCCTTCCACAGTCCAAAATATACAGATAGGTGGATTAGTGGGATTGTGTAGTTACAGCAATAGAGCAGGGGGTGGGCCTGAGTAAGATGCTCTGTCAGAATCCGTACAAACTTGATGGGCCAAATAGCCTCCTTCTGCACTGTAGGGATGCTATGATTCTATTCTATGTTTTGGTAAATGTGATGTACATTTGTAGCAACTGCTGTTTTTATTCTTAAAAGCCTCAAAAAGATCATTCATAAACTTGCGTCACTTGAGTTAAAAGCATTCTGTCCAGGATGTGGTAGAAACTATCTTGATTGTTAAAGGTCAATAGCCTTTCTCAAGCATATTTAACAGGAAGCTGTTTTTTGCTATTTTTCACCTCCTCTCCTACCGGTAACTGCTGCAATATTTCTTCACTGGGCAGCAAGGGCAGATAAATGGCACTATTTTTGGATGTGCATTTCCATAGGAATTATTTTAAATGTGAGCACTCTCCTCTCCATGCAGTTAACATATGGGAATCTGTCTAAGGTCCCCAAAAAATGTCCGTCCTCACCTGGTGTAGATCATTAGACTTTTTAATATCATAAACAAATTGCCAAATAGAAAGATAATTTGATAATGTTTTTAAAATTAATTTCAGCTACCCGATCCTGATACTACTCCCCAGCCAATACTCCAATTTGCACATAGGCAAGCAATGCAAAATGCAGCTGCACATAGTCACACACCTGCTGCCTTACTCTGTTTCCCAGGCAGTGCCTGGTACAGTTATGTACACAGTAAGGTGACTACCATATCTCCAAGCTGGAGCAGGGGAAATCTAAATATATTTTGTAAACACTTCTGAATTTAAACAAAAATCTGTTGGAGAACTTTTACGATTAACAATACCACAAAGCATTTAAGAATCATCACAAACCTGAACTAATGAATTGGCACTAGACAATTTGCACGCTAATCTGCAACACAAAAACTGGTTAATGGTATCAATTCTTAGCCAGGCCACAAAAGTAGGAAAATTTAGAGGAAGGCCATTATAATCTTCTGCATTACTGCAGGAGTTGAATTGGCTTGTAAAGTCACCAACTGCTAATACTGACTTGTGAAAATTTTCACTTGGCTAATAATCAACCAAAAAAGTATTAAATCCTAGCATCACAGTATTTAAAGTAATGATACAACTGATTATTTTTAACTGGCTAGTTTTATGACTAATAATAAAAACTAAATTATTATATCAGTGCTCCCCACAAGTGCAAAATAATGACTCAGTCAGAAAAGTAGGGCTCCAAGGAGATAATTAGTATGCAAGTACAGGAAGGAACATCTCTGAGGAGCAAGTGCACAAATGTTTTATTAGCATTTTTAACATCAGCTTGCATATATAGCTTCATTCACAACCTCAGGACATACAAAAATACCTTACAGGCTATGAACTACTTTTGATGTGTCGTCACTATATTAGTGTCAGAAGCAGCCGCCAATTTTCACAAAGTAAGGTCCCACAAACAGCAGAGATAATTTACCAGCCACTCTGTTTTTAGTGATGTTGATTTAGGAATAAGTATGTAGCAGCGCCACTAGACTAGTAATCCAGGGGGCCTGGGATCAAATCCTACCATGGCAGATGGTGACATTTGAATTCAATAAAAATTTGGAATTAATAAAGTTTGAATGATGACCATGAAACAATTGTCGATTGGCCAGGAGAGTTTCCCTAGGCTTCACGTGGTGTCTTTGGATTTTTAAAGATCACCTGTCAGCACCTCTGGCAGTGCAGCATTTCCTCAGTATTACACTGAAGGATCAGCCTAAGTTTGTGTTGTTGAAGTGGGACTTGAACTCACCACCTTCTGAATCAATGGCAAGAATACCACCATTGAGCCACGGTCAGCTATTCAATGAAATTTGATGAGCTAATTTGAACCGAATTAATGAAGCAGTTCAGAAAACTGAATATAAACAGCGAGTTAGTAAACTAACTCGCCCAATGCCAAAAGTAACGTTCTTTCAGACACAAAGTATTTGATACATAAATATACAGATGTAGATATATAGACATTAGCTCTGCTCCTCTATAAAAATAGTATCATACTTCATATCATATTAACAATGTTTAAGTAGCTTAAGTCATGACAGTCTAAGTTTAATTTCTATATTTAATGTGATAATATTGATTTTAATCCTTTTTATCGGATTAAGCCACTTAACAAGGCTAAAGATGGCGGCAAGATACCTGGACAAATACATATTTTTGTATACAAAAAGATGGGATATGGTGGCTCATATTATTCTAACATGAAGACATTCTTTTAATCATTTCTGAATAATTTGATTAGGAATGTTCCTCTATGATTCCAATTCACAAAATATTAGTTTCAGCAATAAAATCAATCCGCCAATCATAGTCTTATATAAACACAGATGAGTCTCTAATGCAGCAGAGTTGAACCATGCTTTATGCTGCACTTCAAATTGTTCATTTCCAATATTACCCCAGCCTAGATTATTTCATTTTGTTACATGGAAGTGTTTCAATTATAATGCATTAGGTGGTCACTTAATTCAAGGCAAGATATCTTCACCAATCAGTGCAATTAAGTTATACTCTAGTTCATTCAACTGGTGATATGTAAAACATAAACAAATGCAAAATTAATGCATCTTAAATGTTTTCCAGTAACAGCATAATATACATATGTTTTACACTAAAAATGGCACAAATCTAAAATGCATTACGTTATAAATCTAAACTGCATTACACTATATAGTACAGGCATATTTTTGATAGAAAGATTTCACTACAGAAATTAAATTTGGTGCATCTTCCTTAAGAGAGCACAAAGACGTTCACATATCCACCACATTCAATTTCAATTAAGCACCATCACAAAGCTAGAACAGTGTATTAAATAATTAATAACATGAAATCATGAGAGAAGGGAATAGATGGATTAATTGTACAGTTTTTGTAAAATGTGGGAAGGATTAGACAAATAGCCATCTGGAAAGTGAAATTGTATCATAGTGTATTTATCTCTGGGATAAGTACTTATTGTACATTCAAGGAATACATTCAAGCCCAACATAGTATAGAGGAGGTGACAGTGATCTGAACACATTTCAAATATATAAGGTTCTGCTACTGTTTTGTTAACAATCAAGATGCTCAAAGTTGAAGAGATACAAATGTTATTTTCTTGTTCCATGAGCACATTTCTGTCCAATCTGGACTCTTCCTAATGTTGGTCAGTAATGATAAGTAGATCTTCATGAACTACCAATTTGGCTCTGTGATTGTGAAGGGATTGTCAACCCCAGAATTATATCAATGGTTTGGTTGAGAGAGCAGGAAAGTGTCAAATGGTATTCAATCCAGAGAAGTGCAAGGTAATGCATTTGGGGAGGACAAACAAAGGAAAAGAATACATTAAATGAGAGGATATTGAGAGAAGTAGAGGAAGTAAGAGACTTTGGAGGGCACATCCACGGTTTTCTAAAGATGGTAGGATAGGTGGTAAAAAAATGCATCTGAAATGCTTTCCTTTATTGGACAAGATATAGAATACAAAAGCAGGGATGTATTAATGGAACTGTATAAAACTCTGGTTAAGTCATAGTTAAAATTTTGTCTCCAGTTCTAATCACATTACAGGAAGGACATAATTTCTCTGGAGAGAGTACAGAAGAAATTTACAAGAATGTTTCCAGGCCTTGAAAATTGCAGCTATGAGGAAAGATTGGATAGGCTAAGGTTGTTTTCATTAGAACAGAGGAAGCTGGAAGGGTGAATTAATTCTAGTGTACAAGAATATGAGGGACCTATAAGAGAGCAGACAGGAAATACCCATTTCCCCTAGCAGAGAGGTCAACTACGTGGGGCACAGTTTTAAGGTGATTAGTAGAAGGATTAGTGGGGACACAAGGAAGAAACCCGCAATTCATTTAACAAATATCTGGATTTGCTCCAGACCAGGTGCTGGAAGGTGGGATGGGTGGCCAGTATTTTGTTTTAGCCGATGCAGGCACAATAGGCTGAATGACCTCTTTCTGAGCCATAACTTTTCCACGGGACTATATTTTAGCTACGTTAACAACTGAAAATCTATCAAGGGGGTGGTGGTGATGTGGTGCTTTATTGCTGGTGTAATAATCCAGAAATGGAGGCAAAAGCTCTGGGGACCCCAGTTCGAATCCCACCATACAGATCATGAAATTTGAATTCAATAACAAAGAAATCTGGAATTGAAAGTCTAATGATGACCATGACACCGTTGTCAAACGATATAAAAACCCATCTGGTTCACTAATGTCCTTCAGGGAAGGAAACGTGCCACCCTTACCTGTTCTGGCCTACATTTGACTCCTGACCAATAACAGTGTGGTCCTCTCTCTCAAGGGTAATTAGGGATGGGCAATAAATGCTGGCCTAGGCCAACGACGCCCACATTCCATAAATGAATTTTTACAAATTAATAATGCATGAACACATTCTCCTGTTAGCATCTGAAGTGACTGCTATTGTACTAATCTTTATCACTGCTTTTTTTAAAAAACGTACTTAAAATCCTGCTGAGTACTGATAATCTGATGACATTTACAATCAATTGGGTAGGTTTCAAATAGTTGGAATTTTGTTTACACATTGAACATTTAAATATTTATTCGTCCCCACAAAATGATAATGTGCGTTCTCCCGTAGGGTTCAAGTGGTAAATCATTTCCACTCAGTCAAAGCGCAGTTACATAACACAAAACATACAAACATGAATCCTAATCCGATAATATCCAAGGATTATACACAGGAAAATCTATAGGAAAAAAATCAACGCTTTAAACCCAGGCAAAAGAGTGGTTCTCGGGAGCTGCAAAGGTCTCGAGTGTCTTAGATTAGACAGGGAGGGAGAACCCGGAAAAATTAAAGCCTCGACCCTGAATTTCAGTGTCGAGGCCTAACGTTTGACATGGCGCCCTCTCCTGCTTCCCGCGGCTCTACGCGAAGCCGCGGCGCGTGTGGCGCAGACACGGACACTCACCAACTTCCAGGCAGACTACGGAATGTCCTTCACCACGAACACATTCACCAGGAAGCAGGGTCCCAATCTATGGCAACAAAAAGAGGCCGAGACATCGCCGAACTGACTGAATCACAACGACATCGTCCCGTCTGCCCTGGTCACGACTGCGGCTGCGCCGGACCGCCGAATGCCTGGCCACCACTGCGGCTGCGCCGGACCGCCGAATGCCTGGCCACCACTGCGGCTGCGCCGTATTGTTGGCTTCTTCCGCAGCTCCGGCATGGTTTGGAGGTCTGTGAAAGAGTAATAGTGAACTTGTCTTCATTATTTTAGTGTATCTTGCTTTTCCATTTTAGAAAGGCTTTACAGTTCATCTGATATTCCATCACTGTTAGTAATTATAAAAGACTCTTGTCCTGAAACAATATAATTATTTAAAAAGTTATGATTACATTGGCTGATGACTACTTGGGTTACAAGAAATGCTGTTCTGCAGGTAGAAATGCTGTATTGAAAGGGCAAGGGCGAATGTGGGCGGCACAATGGCACAGTGATTAGCACTGCCACCTCACAGCGCCAGGGACCCGGGTTCAATTCCAGCCTTGGGTCATTGTCTGTGTGGAGTCTGCACTTTCTCCCTGTGTCTGCGTGGTTTTCCTCCGGGTGCTCCGGTTTCCTTCCACACTCCAAAGATGTGCAGGTTAGGTGGATTGGCCATGCTAAATTGACCCTAGTAAGAAGTCTCACAACACCAAGTTAAAGTCCAACAGGTTTATTTGGTAGCACGAGCTTTCGGAGCACTGCCCCTCCATCAGATGAGTTGACTCTAGTGTCGGGGGATTAGCACGGTAAATACGTGGGGTTACGGGAATAGGGCCTGGGTGAGATTGTGGTCAGTGCAGACTCAACGGGCCAAATGGCTTCCTTCTGCACTGTAGGGATTCTATGATTCTATGAATATGAGGAAAACTAGTAGCATTTGCGCCACACAAATGCCAGGCAATGATCATCACCAATAAGAGACAATCTAACCACTGCCCCTTGATACTTAATGGTGTTACCATCAGTGAATCCCCCACTGTCAACAACGTTTGGGTTACGATTGAGCAGAAACACAATTGGACTCGCCACATAGACACAGTGGCTTGTGGTTGGTGCAGACTCGATGGGCCAAATGGCCTCTTTCTGTACAGTAGGGTTTCTATGAGGGGAGCTAGAAGAGTTGACTAGGATCAAGGAACTAATTGATGGGGTGGAGGATGCAGGGGTAAGGGGAATTACAAAATTAATGGTAGAGGAGAGGGTGCAAGTGAATGAAGGCGGTAATTTAGATAAGGGAGTAGAGGGAGAGGGTGTTTGCGACTCATCAAAGCGGGTCCAGATAAAAGCTGGAATAAGGACACTTTGCCTGAATGCACGAAGCATTCGGAACAAGGTAAATGAGTTGATGGTGCAAATCAGCACGAGTGGGTACGATCTAGTGGCCATTACAGAAACGTGGCTGAAAGGTGACCAGGACTGGGAGATGAATATCCAGGGGTATCAGGCGTTTAGGAAGAATAGACAGGAAGGAAAAGGTGGTGGGGTCGCGCTATTAATAAGAGATAATATCAGGGTAGTACTGAGGGATGACATAGGCTCTGAGGAACAAAACGTGGAATCATTATGGGTAGAGATGAGGAATAGTAGAGGGAGAAAGACACTAGTAGGTGTGGTATATAGGCCCCCAAATAATAATGTTGAGGTAGGGAGGGCTATAAACAAGCAGATAAGGGATGCGTGTAAAAACGGAACGGCAATAATCATGGGGGACTTCAACATGCACATTGACTGGCAGACTCAAGTCGGTAAGGGTGGAATGGAGGAAGAGTTCTTAGAATGCTGTTGGGATAGTTTCCTTGAACAGCATGTTTCGGAACCGACGAGGGAACGAGCTATTTTGGATCTGGTATTGTGTAACGAGGTAGGTAGAATTAAGGATCTTATTGTGAAGGACCCTCTTGGGTCTAGTGACCACAATATGGTCGAATTTCTGATTCAGATGGAAGAGGAGAAAGTTTGGTCCCAAACCAGTGTCCTCTGTTTGAACAGAGGGAAATATGATAGGATGAGGGATGAATTGGCTAAGGTAGACTGGGAGAGCAGGCTGGCAGGTAGGATAGCTGAGGAACAGTGGAGGATTTTTAAGGAGATCCTTTTCAGTTCTCAGCAAAAATATATTCCAGCAAAAAACAAGGATTGTAAGAAAAGGGAGAACCAGCCGTGGATAACGAAGGAAATAAAGGAGAGTATTAAAATAAAAACAGCTGCGTACAGAGTGGCCAAAAATAGTGGAGAAACAAGTGATTGGGAAAAATTTAAGAAACAACAAAGAGAGACTAAGAAAGCGATAAAGAAAGGAAGGATAGACTATGAAGCTCGGCTAGCAATTAATATAAAAAATGATAGTAAAAGTTTTTATAAATATATAAAAAGGAATAGAGTGGCTAGAGTGAATGTTGGACCCTTGGAGGACGAGAGGGGGGAGTTAATAGTGGGAAATGAGGATATGGCTGAGTCTTTAAATAAGTTTTTTGTGTCGGTCTTCACGGTGGAGGACACAAATAGTTTGCCAAATATTAACGATAGAGGGTTGGCAGCAGGAGAAATACTTAATACGATTAATGTTACCAGAGAGGCAGTGCTGGGTAGACTAATGGGACTGAAGGTGGATAAGTCCCCGGGTCCGGATGGAATGCATCCCAGGGTATTGAAAGAAATGTCAGAGGTAATAGTGGATGCGTTAGTGATTATTTATCAAAACTCGTTGCATTCTGGGGTAGTGCCGGTTGATTGGAAAACGGCTAATGTTACGCCGCTGTTTAAAAAAGGAAGGAGACAAAAGGCGGGTAACTATAGGCCGGTCAGCTTAACGTCTGTAGTAGGGAAAATGCTGGAATCCATTATTAAAGAGGAGATAGCAGGGCATCTGGATAGAAATGGTTCGATCAATCAGACGCAGCATGGATTCATGAGGGGAAAGTCGTGCTTGACGAACATGTTGGATTTTTATGAAGATGTGACTAGGGCGGTTGATGGAGGAGAACCGGTGGATGCGGTGTTTTTGGATTTCCAAAAGGCGTTTGATAAGGTGCCCCATAAAAGGCTACTGAAGAAGATTAGGGCACACGGAGTTGGGGGTAGTGTGTTAAAGTGGATTGGGGACTGGCTATCCGACAGGAAGCAAAGAGTCGGAATAAATGGGTGTTTTTCCGGTTGGAGGAAGGTAACTAGTGGCGTGCCGCAGGGATCGGTACTCGGGCCGCAACTATTTACCATTTATATAGATGATCTGGAGGAGGGGACGGAGTGTAGGGTAACGAAGTTTGCAGACGACACAAAGATAAGTGGAAAAGTGAATCGTGTGGAGGACGGAGAAGATCTGCAGAGAGATTTGGACAGGCTGAGTGAGTGGGCGAGGATATGGCAAATGGAGTATAACGTTGAGAAATGCGAGGTTATACACTTTGGAGGAAATAATAACAAATGGGATTACTATCTCAATGGAAACAAATTAAAACATGCTACCGTGCAAAGGGACCTGGGGGTCCTTGTGCATGAGACGCAAAAGCCCAGTCTGCAGGTACAACAGGTGATCAAGAAGGCAAATGGGATGTTGGCCTATATTGCGAAGGGGATAGAATATAAAAGCAGGGATGTCTTGATGCACCTGTACAGGGCATTGGTGAGGGCCGCAGCTGGAATACTGTGTGCAGTATTGGTCCCCTTATATGAGGAAGGATATATTGGCATTGGAGGGAGTGCAGAGAAGGTTCACCAGGTTGATACCGGAGATGAGGGGTTTGGATTATGAGGAGAGGCTGAGGAGATTGGGTTTGTACTCGTTGGAGTTTAGAAGGATGAGGGGGGATCTTATGGAGACTTATAAGATAATGCGGGGGCTGGATAGGGTGGAGGCGGAGAGATTCTTTCCACTTAGTAAGGAAGTTAAAACTAGAGGACACAGCCTCAAAATAAAGGGGGGTCGGTTTAAGACAGAGTTGAGGAGGAACTTCTTCTCCCAGAGGGTGGTGAATCTCTGGAATTCTCTGCCCACTGAGGTGGTGGAGGCTACCTCGCTGAATATGTTTAAAGCGCGGATGGATGGATTCCTGATCGGTAAGGGAATTAAGGGTTATGGGGATCAGGCGGGTAAGTGGTACTGATCCACGTCAGATCAGCCATGATCTTATTGAATGGCGGGGCAGGCTCGAGGGGCTAGATGGCCTACTCCTGCTCCTATTTCTTATGTTCTTATGTTCTTATGACAAGAACAGGTCAGAGGCTAGGAATACTGCAGCAAATAACTCACCTGACTCCCCAAAGCCTGTCCACCATCTACAAGGCTCAAGTCAGGAGTGTGATGGAAAACTTCCCATTTGCCTGGATGGGTGCAGCTCTAACAACACTCAAGAAGTTTGACACCATCCAGGACAAAGCAGCCTGCTTGATTACTACCACATCCACTCCCTCCACCACTGACGCTCAGTAGCAGCAGTGTGTACTATCTACAAGATGCACTGCAGAAATTCACCAAAGATCCTTAGACAGCACCTTCCAAACCCACGATCACTTCCATCTCAGACAAAGGCAGCAGAAACATGGGAACACCACCACCTGCAAGTTCCACTCCAAGCCACTCACCGTCCTGACTTGGAAATATATCACTGTTCCTTCGCAGTCGCTGAGTCAAAATCCTGGAATTCCCTCCCTAACGACATTGTGAGTCAACCCACAGCACATGGACTGCAGCGTTTCAAGAAGGCAGCTCACCACCACCTTCTTTCTCAAGGGCAACTGGGGCTGTGTAAATGCTGGCCAGCCAGCAATGCCCATTTCCCACGAATGAATTTTTAAAAAAGCCTTAGATGCTGCCTGACCCACTGAGCATTGCCAGCATTTTCTGTTTTTATTTGGGAGGAATGAAAAATTTGGAAGGGGTTTGTGGGGCTGGTGGAGGTTACAGAGATACAGGGCTGGGCAAGGCCATGAGGAAATATAAACAAGAGTTTTTTAAGTTGGCGATGTTAGGAGGATGAATTGCGAGCAGAGGAGGCTCAGGCCTTACTACTCTCAAGAGTAGAGGGAAATGACCGCTAGAGGCAGGACGTGGCCACCATTTGCCCCGGGGAAGGGGACAGGGGAAGGAGGGAGCGGAGAATCCGGCAGTTCCACATGCGAGTATCCTTCAAGCAACTGTTGGACATTGCATGCTGCCAATGGCTCCTGTTCCGAAAGGAGACAGTGTGACACCTGTGCCATTTGTTGCAGGACCTTGCACCTTGGGGCACAGGTGGGTCACCCACGCCCAGTGCCTGTGAAAGTGACGGTCACCTTAAACTTTTACGCCACCATATCCTTCCAGACCACCAGTGGAGACCTTTGTGGCATTTCCCAACCATCCGTCCATAAGTGTGTCAAAAAGGTCATGGATGCCCTGTATGCCCAGGCTGGCCAGTGTATTAAATTTTACCTGGGCCAGGCCCGGCAGGAAGCCCAGGTTGCAGGGTTCGTGGCCATCGCGGGAATGCCAAATGTGCAGTGGGCTATAGACTGCACCCACATTGCCATCAAGGCCCTGGTGAAGAATCCAGGAAGATTCATGAACAGAAAGGGCTTCCATTCAATAAATGTGTAATTGCAGTATGACCATCAGCTGAATATCACGCATGTCTGCGCCAGACACCCCGGCCGCATGCATGACAGCTTCATATTGAGGAGTTCTGATGTCCCGGAGCTCTTTGAGGAGGAGCCCAGGGTGCAGGGATGGCTTGTGGTGGACATGGACTTCGGACTTGGCTGATGATGCCTCTGCAGGGGCCAGAGACTGATGTGGAGACCCGATACAATGAGGCCCACGTTGCCACCCATTCAATACTAGAGCATGGCATTGAGCTCCACGAAATGCGGTTCAGGTGCCTGGACCACTCATGTGGGGCCCTCCAATATAATCCCCCCAATATCGTTCCGCATTGTGGTGGTGTGCTGTGCCCTCACAACCTGACGCAGCAGTGAAGAGATCTTTTGGAGGAAGAGGAAGATATGGAGGCTGACCAACCAGGCTTCGCTGGGGAGGAGGCCATCCAGCAGGAGGAGGAGGAGGAGGACGACGAGCAACACCACCCAGGTGCTGGAGGGCTGGCGGCAGCAAGGATCAGGCATGCGAGGGCGATGAGGGAGGCCCTGATCACCATGCGCTTTGGTAACTAAGGGCCTGTGCTGCACCCCCCCCCTCACCCCCCCCCCCACCCCCCCTCACCCCCCCCCCCCCCCCCCCACCCACCCCCCCCCCCCCCCCTCACCCTCCCCCCCCCCCCCCCTCACCCTCCCTTGGAGTCCTACAATCTCCTGCAACATTGTAACACCAGAATGGTAGGCCTGGGTACACTGTGTTAGTGAGTTTTTGTGGTAGGCAGGAGGGCGAGGGTGATGATGACTCGCTATGCGCCATTGTGATGATGCCCTGGTGCAAACTAGTCTGACCCCTACCTGAGCTCCGCATGCCTGCTGGCACCTGGGCCCACATCTGGGTAGCCGGTGAGAGAGCACTAATGCAGGGACCCGGGGCGGGTAGGGTGGGAAAGAATCTCTCGTAGGTTCTGGGGATGCCATGGCAGATGCTGTAAGTCGCTGCCAATGCATGCCACCCGCTGTAGCCAGTGAATTATTTGAGCGCCTTGATGTTCTCAGTAGCAGTGCCTTAAGGGACCTCTCCCACTGACATCAACGTGCATGGTCCGTCCGGCAACCGTCGGGGTAAGTATGTGCCTGTTAGAGGCTAATTAGAGACGAGTTAGTCACAGGTGTGGGGTAAAATAACATTTATTGTTGCCAATAATAGTGCTTTTGAAATAAGCACTATTATTGTTGCTGTCAACCCCTCCTGCATTCTGTGGCTGTGTTGCTACATCTCCAGCAGCTGAGGGAGAATTGATCGCAGAGGCCCAACACGTAGCCTGGGACCAGTTGAGTCCTCTTCTCCGGCAGGCCACTGCATGCCAGAGGCCTCGGACATTTCCTTCTCCACCTGATGTACATCAGCAGATGTGTGGTGCGCACCAGATAGTGACCCAGATTCCTCGTCATTAACTTGACCCACCAATGTGAGAGTCTCTGGGATGGTGAGTTGCGAGGTGGAAGCTGACGCAAAACTGGTGCCGGCCTCGGACGTCCCTTCATCCACTTCCTCTGAGGAATCTCCTGAGCTGTCAGGGGCAGGATGGATGGGAGCAACAGTGGGGACCGCGAGGCCAGATGGGGTCCCTTCCTGTAACACAGGACACAAGGTTAAGTGCAAGGGAGAGAGAAAAATCTGCATGCAATTTACTTGAGATTTCTCCAAAAAGTGGAGGATTGGCAGGTGCTCACTTCTGTGCTCCAGGTTCAACCATGCTGTTGCTAATTGTCTGCATGCCCTCCTATCCCGCAAACTCCAGTGTCCGCTCCTAACAAGTCTGCACCTCTGGTGTCTTTGAGGAAAGGCTGTAATTAATACATTAAATGTGAAAAAAGTAATGCAAGCAACTTTCATTATTGATGGAGAAAGGATTTTAAAAGCGACTGCATCAAAAACAGTACCTAATTATAGCCATAGATATGACTCAATTGTGAACCATTTATTTTCTACTATACATGGAGTTGGTCTCATGTAAAATTACTGCAAATTTTATTTCCATCAATCATTTATTCATTACTTTTTTAATAAACTTGCTTGGCATATGATTTTGTGTGTAAAATAAATTTTGGGGTGAAAGTTTCTATGTTGTCTTTCAATGGTAAGCAGAATTCTCTGAATGCATCCAATTGAATCAGTAGCTGAAGTAATCTGCAAAAATGGCCTTCTGTTTGTCATCTTTGTTTCAATATTTGATCTAGGTATCAGGGCAAATGAAACCATTTAACTATTCAAATAAGAAAAGGAGAGTTCTGCTGATGCCCTGGTAAACATTTCTCCCCTAACCAACAATACTAAAACAATTTCATGAGTCATTTATCTCATTACTATTTGATACTGAAACTTACGTTACACTTTGAATGCCAAGCAAATGTATTAAAAAGTAAATGAACAAGTGAATACTAGCAGAAAATAACATATTCACAGTAGCTTTACACCAAACTAGGTCCATGTTTATTAGAAAATAAAATGTTCATAACTCTAGAGCTCAAACAATTTACTTGACCTTTATCCCATTGCTGTTTCTATGGCATTGTCATGCACCAATTGCATTTCGCTGTATTACAACAGGGACAACATTTTGTAAGGACTATAGTGGTTGCGAAAGGCACTATATAAATGCAAGAGTTTTTTCTTTCTTGATTTTTCTACATCCTATCTTTACCTCTGTCCACCATTGCGACATTACTCTGCTCCTAGCTCAGCCTTTCCACCACCAAAGCTCTCAAACATTCATGTCAACTTTAAATTATTGCAATGATTTTCTTACTTTATTCCCTCTTCCATAAATTCTAACCTGTCCAAAACCCCACTGCCCATATCCTGTCCTACATGTGGTCCCATATTTTTGTTCCCCGACTTACATTAGCTTCCTATCTCCCAATGCAGCAAATTCCCATCAAATCTCTCCACAGAATTGAAAGCTCTTTGTAATTAAGTCACATTGAACTACAATAGTGTATTTCTGTTGCAGATTTATTAGACTGTGATATAAAGTTTCTTTAAAACTGCATATCAACATTTAGAAACAGAGATATTAGTCCCAGTCCTTGAGATTACAGCTTTACTGCTCTAATGATTGTGCTGGCCTTTGAGAATTTTTTTTCACATTTTTAAAGACACTTTAACTGAATAAAATAAAACTGAACTTTTCTTGTACTGGATGAAGATAAAAGCCTGCAGAATTGTGCTTCACTTTAAATGGTACTAATATTAAAAATGATGCATGTCAATATGATATTTTAAGGATAGAAATAGAGAATCTAATTCCTCCAATGAAGGAATCCAGAACAAAGCGTAAAGTTAAATTTAGAATAAAGCAGAAAAAGCAACTTATGAGTGAAATCAGGATACACCTTTTCATATGAAGGGTAGCAGTAATTTGGGTTATCAATAACGGATCTACATCCGAACATACAGAATAGGAGCAGGAGTAGGCCATTCGTCTCCTCAAGCCTGCTCCGCCATTTGGTAAGATCTTAACTGATCTGTTTGTGTTTCAAATTCTACATTCCCATCTACCCCCAATAACCTTTGATTCCCTTCCGAACAAGAATTTACCTGCCACTGCCTTAAAGATATTCAATGACCCACCCACCTCCAGACCAGAGAACACCAAAACCGCACAGCTCTCTGAGAGAGAATAATCCTGCTCATCTCTGTCGTAAAAGGGTGATCCTTAATTTTAAAACTGTGCTCCTCTTGTGAGTAACATGCTTTCCACGCCCACCTTGTCAAGACTGTTCAGGATCTTACCATAGAAGAAACCATAGAAACCCTACAGTGCAGAAAGAGACCATTCAGCCCATTGAGTCTGCACCGACAACAATCCCACCCAGGCCCTATCCCCGTATCCCTACATATTTACCTGCTAATCCCTCTAATCTACGCATCCCGGGACACTAAGGGGCAATTTAGCTTGGCCAATCAACCTAACCCGCACATCTTTGGACTGTGGGAGGAAACCGGAGCATCTGGAGGAAACCCACACAGACACGGGGAGAATGTGCAAACTCTGCACAGACAGTGACCCGAGCCGGGAATTGAACCCAGGTCCCTGGAACTGTGAAGCAGCAGTGCTAACCACTATGCTACCGTGCCGCTCCTCTATGCTACCGTGCCACCCTTATATATATATCTTATATATATATATCTTATAGATCTATATATCTTATATAAGATATATAATATCTTATATACTTAAACCAAGTAACCCCCCACTATTCTAAACTCCAGTGGAAACAAGCTCAGCCTGCCAACCTATCCCCATAAGACAGCCCACTCATTCCAGGTATCAGTCTAGTAAACTTCCTCTGAACCGTGTCCAACACATTTACGTCCTTCCTTAAATAGGGAGACCAAAACTGCACACAGAGTTCAAGATGTGGTCTCACCAATGCCCTGTATAATTGAAGCAAAACACCCTTACTTTATATTCAATTCCTCTCTTAATAAAGGGTAGCATTCCAGTAGCCTTCTTTAATTATTTGTATCTACATGTGATTCATGCACTAGAAGACTCTCTGAACCTCAGAATTCTGCAGTTCTCCATTTAAATAATATGTTGCTTTTTTATTCTTCCTACCAAGTGAACAACTTCACATTTTCCCTGCATGTGCAGACATCTTTCCCTCCTTCGCCTCCTGTTTCAAATGAGTATTCGTAGAAAAGATCTCTGGGCCATTGGATCCATTCTCATTTTTGACTCCTCTCTGAAAAAAGAGGACCAGAATAGGTATAGGGTGCTCAGCACAATGGTGTGAACGAAAGAGCACTGGGACTCTAACACACACACACACACACACACACACACACACACACACAGAGGTGAGCAGCATTCCATTCCACAGGTGTTACATCTGGAGCCCTGAGAACTTGTGAATTACTTCATTGAACCAACGTGGCTCTGAACTCCACCCAATGACATGGCATAACCATAAGCATTCATTTGCTCATGGTAAATGAATGGAATCCATTTGGCCACTGATAAATGGCATTAATTGTCAACCTGTGACTCCCTTCACTGGTGAGATGGCAGATTTGATGTGCTATAGCTTTCACTCCCCAAGACTGCATTCCTGTCATTCACTAAGTACTTCTTCAACATTTGACTATTGAGTCTATTGAGTTGTGCCAATCCTCTTCAAAGTGCTGAATTAGAAATCTGACTTGCTTTTGCTTCCTGGGCAACGGGCTCTGAGTCCTGTGTAATTGACCTGGATTGGCACCAACAAGTGGAACCAAAAGAGAAAATGCTGGAAAATCTCAGCAGGTCCGGCAGCATCTGTAAGGAGAGAAAAGAGCTGACGTTTCGAATTCAAATGGCCCTTTGTCAATGCCCGACAAGTAGATATGCGTTCCAAGAAGCAATCTCAGATCGCAGCTTCACGGTCCTCCCACATTTCATCATACCCCTCTCAGACAGAACCAATCCTACTTTTGATTTTGGAAGATGCCATTTTACCCGAGTGCCAAGATGGTAGTACTGCACCTTTATTACAGGACAGTGTTTGAACATCCCTCCCTCACTGTCCGCATGCCTTCAATCTACCTGGAGTCCCATGATGCACAGGTAGAGATGCCATCTATTATTCTCCAACCTCCCACACTAATACTGGATCCTATCATTGTGGTGGTGGACCTTGACTCACTACCTACCTGAGCCCATCACCTACGATGTGCCAATGCCTCACATGGACCTGTACTCATCCCATTTGTAGGCTGTGGGCACTATCACAGGGGTTTCCAACCCACCATGAAAGATTCATATCACCCTTCCCCCTGGATGACGTGTTCCCTATCTACAAGCTACAGCTGCCCCCTGCGACCATAACCATACCCTCTGCAACTCAGTACAGAGCCACCACACCCAGGGACATCGACTGTAGGACAACCTTGCACACCAAAGTGTGCATGTTTTCTTTGAAGCACTCAGCCCTTGCCCTTCCCTGCAGCTGGGTACACCATTCTTCCAATAATTGCTCCTGCTACATAGCCACTGCTCTTCTGCACTTTCTCCTTTCTCAAACTTCTATGGACTGCCCATCATATATGACTCCTTTCCGTTTCACAGCAAGAATGACTTCACTCTCTGACTCATGTCTGCCAGCCCCTGAAGGTAAACAGGAGCTTTGTCATAGTTCATGTTGCCAAAGGACTATGGACAACAGTGACCTTCACAAAGCACTTAAGATAGGTGAAGCTGTGGATAGTATAGAAGGTTGTCAAAAGATACAGCAGGATATAGATCAGCTGCAGATATGGGCAGAGAAATGGCAGATGGAGTTTAATCCGGGCAAGTGTGAGGTACTACACTCTGGGAGATCAAATGTTAAGGATAAGTACACAGTCAATGGCAGGACCCTGAACAGCATTGATGTACAGAGGGATCTTTGGGTTCAAGTTCCTAGCTCCTTGAAAGTGGCCACACAAGTAGATAGGGTTGTAAAGAAGGCATATGGCATGCTTGCCTTTATTAGTCGGGGTATTGAGTACAAGTTGCAGCTTTATAAAACTTTGGTTAAGTATTGCATTCAATTCTGATCGCCACATCACAGGAAAGAGGTGGAGGCTTTGGAGAGGGTACAGAAGAGGTTTACCAGGATGCTGCCTGGAGTAGAGGGTATGAGCTATAAGCGGCTGGACAAACTAGGGTTGTTTCCTCTGGAGCGGCAGAAACTGAGGGGAGACCTGATAGAAGTCTATAAAATTATGAGGCATAGATAAGGTTGACAGTGAGAATCCTTTCCTCAGAGTTGAAATATCTAATACTAGGGGGCATGCACTTAAGGTGAGGGGGGAAAATTCAAAGGAGATGTGAGGGGCAAGTTTTTTTACAGAGTGGTAGGTGTCTGGAATGTGCTGCCAGGGGTGGTATTGAAGGTAGATACAATAGGCGCGTTTAAGGGCCTTTTAGATAAGCACACGAATATGCAAGGAATAGAGGGATATGTACCAAGGGCAGGCAGTTAGGATTAGTTTAATTTGGCACTACATCACGGGCCGAAGGACCTATTCCTGTGCTGCACTGTTTTATGTTCATGCAGTCCCAACCTGTTTAGTGTTCATGTGAACCATCCCAAGTGGGCCACACCAACAGGCGCTCACCCTATAATCCATAGTCTGCATGCATTCTCTTCCAGTAATACATATGTTAGCTCTTAAAGCCCTTCATAGGTGGAAAAGTAAGTTGCGAGATGGATACAAACAGTTTACAAAGAGATACTGATAGGTTAAGTAAGTGGGCAAAAAGTAGGCAAATAGAGTATAATGTGGAAAAATGTGAAGTTGTTCATTTTGGAAGGGAGAACAAAAGAACAGAGTATTATTTAAATGGAGAAAAACTACAGAAAGCTGCAACACAAAGGGACTTGGGAGTATTTGTGCATGAAACACAAAGCCAGCACACAGGTGCAGCAGGTAATCAGGAATGCTAATGGAATGTTGGCTCTTATTTCAAGGGGGTTGGAGCATATGAGTAGACAGTCTTACTACAACTGTACAAGGTACTGGTGAGACCACATCTGGAGTACTGTGAGCAGTTTTGGTCTCCTTGAATGATATTATTTCATTGGAGACCATTCAGAGAAGGTTCATGAGCATGACCCATGGTATGGAGGGATCTACTCAGTGGAATTTAGAAAAATGAGAAGTGATCTCATTGAAACATATAGGATTCTTAAGGGGCTTGACAGGGTAAATGTTTCCCCTCATGGGAGAATCTAGGACTGGTGGGCATTGTCTTAGAATAAAGGGATGCCCCTTTATTTTGAGATGAAGAGGTATTTCTTCTTTCAGAGGTTTGTGAATCTTTGGAACTCCTTGCCACAAAGAGCTGCGGGGACAGTCCTTGTGTATGTTTAAGGTTGAGATAGATAGATTTTTGATCAGTAAAAGAATCAAGAGGAAAGGGCAGGAAGGTGGATGTGAGGAATGTTGGATCAGCCATGATCTTATTGAAAGGCAGAGCAGGCTTGAGAGTCTGAGGGGCTTACTCCTTTTCCTATTTCTTATGGTCTCATGGTTTGTCTGTTTGTCATGCAGCCATGTCGGAGTCCAGCTTCTTTCCCCCCAGTCTTCCTTTTGCCTTCCATTGTTCGTCCTCTTGGTCCATCTCCTTGCCCCTCTGCCTGCCATCGTGAATCCCTGCCCTTCCGCTAACCCCCTCCTTGTACAGCCCTCCTTCCACATTGCCTCCCTTGTCTTTGTCTGCCCAGCCCCTGTCCTCACTTTGCAATCCAGTCAAACTTCGGACCTTTGTTGCAGTGGGTGCATGAGTGGAGATAAATGCTGATGTGTGGCACCAGGACGGGGGGGAAGGAGGTGGAGAGACAGCCTGTACTCCCCAACCCCAAGCGCAGTACTCAACTGAGTTTGTGGCATAGGAGGGTCCATGGATCCAGCAGCATGGTGCTGTCCATGAAGACCAACTATGCATGTAAATAGAGGGCAGGAACCGATTTGCCCTGGCAGGCTGGTGTACAGGGCAGTTCTCCCAACAGCGGGAGCAGTACAGCACTATCATAGAAATCATAGAAACCCTACAGTGCAGAAGGAGGCCATTCGGCCCATCGAGTCTGCACCGACCACAATCCCCCCCACATACCCACCCTACCCCCACATATTTACCCACTAATCCCTCTAACCTCCGCATCTCAGGACTCTAAGGGGCAATTTTTTTTAACCTGGCCAATCAACCTAACCCGCACATCTTTGGACTGTGGGAGGAAACCGGAGCACTCGGAGGAAACCCACGCAGACATGAGGAGAATGTGCAAACTCCACACAGACAGTGACCCAAGCCGGGAATCGAACCCAGGTCCCTGGAGCTGTGAAGCAGCAGTGCTAACCACTGTGCTACCGTGCCGCCCCAATGGCAGGTAGGATTTTTATGTTGCACTCACCTCGAAGTTTCTGGTGAACTGAGGGCCTTCTTGTGCACGCCAGCCTTTATCAATCCAGTTTGATGTCAACGTGATTGCCCACTTGCGTGATGTAAGATTGGAAAGGCTGATGGGATTCTGGGGGCCAGCTGCTTTAATGAGCATTCATGATATGCAAATAGCTTTTGCACCATCTGACAGCAGGAAGCGTGACTCACCATTAACCCGCCACTGGGAGAATTGCAACGTGATTTTATGCCTTTCACCAGAGTCTCTGCGCTCGCCTGTCATCAAACCCATTGAGGACCTGTTGGAAGAATTCTGCCCTTAGTCTGCATTCAAGTGGACAGGTTATTTGAATTTTATGAGTCAGAGAGAAACAAAGAGCACAAGCATACAAGTTGCATAAGCACAGCACTCTGATGTCAGGAGGTTTTTCTTTTCCCAGAGGGGTATTCATCTTTTGGAAACTGCCGCTGGCTTGTGAAGCAGGTGCAGATTTACTGCAAATGCTTTGAAGTGAGCAGGACAAGGTTTCTAGAGGAAGCTGATAGAGCTACAAACATAGGTAGGATGTTGGGTAATGTACTCTGTGGTCATTGTTATCTTCTGGAAATAATTTTTGATTGCCTTCTGGGGCCAGAGAGGAATTTTCAAATATTCTTTTCCCTGAAATAAACACAGAGAATGATAGAAATGCTCAGCAGGTTTGGCAGCATCTGTGGAGGGAGGAAAAGAGTTAATGGGCTGGATTTTCACTACTAAGGCGATTTTCGCTATCAAATCAGGAAATTCCCAATTCAGCGCACCCACCAAGGGCCCTATTAGATCCAATTTTCATCCTAGGAAGCAGGGACAAGATAGACCAGGCCCATCAACTCTGGAAGTAGATGGTATACAACCATGGAAGGGAGTTAGAAGGCTGGTTCAGTTCTCTGAGATTTTGTTGCAGTTTTAGAAACTGTTAGGACTTTAGCCCTCATGCCCTCCCCACCATGTTCCCTCATACTCCCATGCCATCTGTATGCCAATTCATGCCTCTGACCACTCCCATTCCCCTCATCCACCCAGGCCAATTTATGCCCCCACCATTCCCATGCCCTTTCATGCTCATATGCCACTTCCAAGCCAACTCATGCACCTCAGATCCCCATGCCACTTCTATACCAACTCATATCCCACCCATGTCAATATCTCTTCGTACCCCCATGCCATCTTTATAGCAACCTCTGCTCCCCACCCACACCTCCATAGCCACTGACCCAGTATCCACCAAGGCTGACCTCAGGCGCCATGTGGCAAGGAAATAAAAACAAACGTCAATCTAATATAGCTCTCACTTGTACACACTTGATGGTGAACAAAATCCTCCATATGTGAAACCCATTCAAAGCTTTTAAATCTCAAATAATTAATCTGTTAGAAAAAACAAATACAGTTCTATGCATCAATCATTACAGCTCTAGGACATCACTGCAGGAGTTCCTCAGGATAGTGTCCTAGGACTAATCATTTCAGTTGCTTCATCAATGACCTTTCTTCCATCATAAGGTCAGAAGTGGGGATGTTCGCAGCTAACTGCACCATGTTCAGCGCCATTCACAATTTCTCAGATAATGAAGCAATCCATGTACAAATACAGCAAGTCCTGGATAATATTCAGGCTTGGGCTGACAAGTGGTAAGTAATATTCATGCCACACAAGTACCAGACAATGACCATTTCCAACAAAAGAAGATCTAACCATGGTCCCTTGACATTCACTGGCATTACCATCGCTGAATCCCCCACTATCAACATCCTGGTGGTTACCATTGACCAGAAACTGAACTGAACTAGCCATATCAATGATTTGGCTGTCAGAGCTGGTCTGAGCAGGATCTTGCGGCAAGTAACTCTACTCCTGAACCCCCAAAGCCTGTCCACCATCCACAAGGCGCAAGTCAGGAGTGTAATGGAATACTTCCCAATTGCCTGGATGAGCGCATCTCCAACAACACTCAAGAAGCTTGACACCATCCAGAACAGAGCAGCCCACTTCATTGCTACCTCTTCCAAATATTCAATCTCTCCATCACTGACAAACAGTGGCAGCTGTGTACCATCTGCAAGATGTACTAGGAACTCATCAAGGTTCCTTAGGTGGCATCTTCCAAACCCACAACCACTGTCATCTGGAAGAACAGAGCAGCAGATACCTGGGAACACCACCACCTGGAGGTTCCCCTCCAAGTCACTCACCATCCTGACTTGGAAATATATTTCCATTCCTTCACTGTCACAGGGTCAAAATCCTGGATTTCCCTCTATAAGAGCACTGAGGGTGTACCTACACCTCAGGGACTGCAGCAGTTCAAGGTGGCAGCTCAGTACCACCTTCCGAAGGGCAACAAATACTGATTCTCAAAGGCTTCATCTTTCAGGACTGAGACTTGCAAAACAGGAGAAGGCATGTAGAATGAGGTAGTTTGGAGGCACCAGTTCGAGATTTCGGTCGTTAGCAGGTGTGATGAAGGTTCAAATTCTTTCTGCTGTTACTGGCTTGAGGGTTGATAGCGCGGGTTCTTGCCTGGAGTTCATTCACTTCACTGGTCAACTAGAAACTGCCAGAGTTAAGATCTAACACTCATTACCACAGTTCAGCTTGTGGGGAGGTTGGTCATTTTGGACCCAGGAGGTAGATTCCCACATCTGGAATCTAGATGCTTAATTGGAGTCAGGACTTCTATTTTTGGAGACACTGGTGTCAGGTTAACCAACTGCTGCTCCCTTTATTGAACCTGGGTGTTAGGTCTGATTAACGTTTTGACCATTAGCATCATTGTGGGAGATTACATCTTGTGAAGGTTATCCTTTATGCAGAGGTAGCTGGTCCAGACACCTTGTCACCATGGCCATTCTTACCTTGGAATTGCTGCAAGACATCAGATGGTTGATTGAACTATTTGTGAGCTGAATTTTTCCATTTTTAACAGCACAGGAAAAAAATGACTATATAGAATCATTCAGTTGATTAATAAATACATTTTCTGTCACGTCTCAACTGTGACCATGTTGAAAATGGGAGCAGGGCTTCCACTTCTGGGTCTCACCTGCCAGTTTTAAAGGTTGTGGCATCAGGAAGACACTGAAAATCTGCGCAATATTTCAGGTCGCTTGATTTTCATCAGAACTGGGAAAAGTTCGAAATGTAATCAATTTCCAGCAAGTCACAGTGTGGGAGGCAAGGTGGGGCTATGAGAGAGTGATATGGGTGGGAAAGAGAACCAAAGGGAAGGCCTTTGATGTATTGGAAAACAGCTTTTCCCTGAATTGGCTTTGGTTCTTTTCATCTGATCCATTTTGCCTATCCCAGAGATTACGTTTCTGTTGGTGGGTGAGAAGTATTGGTGTGGAGTGGCAGAGTGATACCCTCCTTACAACATAGCTGAGAGTGACAGATTTCATGGGCCTGCTGTTCTTTTTCTGCACATCTTTTTCATGTCTTCATATGTGCTCTTCAAAGGCAAGATTATTCTATCTTAAATTATTAATTCATGATAAGACAGATGATGCCACGTAACCATAATATTTCTACAAATGAACTATTTTTCACACTCAATCCAAGGAAACAAACATTTGATTGTACGAGGTATCCCTCGTACAATCAAATTATCATTACCTCACACTCACAGATTTCCAATAAAGATAACTGGTTCGTATTCAACAGCCAAAATCCTAGCAAATTTTTTTTCCTCCCTCTGCTTAGCCTAGGCTTTAAAAGGCCAGACAGAGCACCTCATTACCAGCCACGTTCAATTCAGCACATTTTCAGAATTAGAGTTCAGACTTTCCAGACCTATTTAACAAAGTATCACATAACATGCACTTAAGCATGGTCATTGTTTAAAACTGATTAGAGCCTTTGTGTGCCAAAAAGCAGACAGCTGATGGGCCATCACCAGGCTCTCAGAACAATTTATATTGATCCCTCCCATTCCCTTGACTCTCAGATCACTTAGCTAATGTTTTTTTCAGATGCTCCAAATATACCAGTATCCAGGATCTGCTCGGTTTCTAAAAGTAATGTTATTTCTTGTCAAATAATATTTTAAAATTCTTACTACTTTATTTTATTAATGCAAATATATTTACAATGTAAAAAAACCTACATTTTAAAGTTTCCCTTTGTTAGTATATGGCCAATGCTATTTTTTTGAAAATCATTTATGGTATTTGGGCGCTGCTGGCTAGGCCAGCATTTGTTACCAATCCCTAATTACCCTTGAAAATATGGTAGTGAGCTGCAGTCCATATGATATAGGTACACCAACAGTGTACTGTTAGGGAGGGTCTTCCAGGATTTTGACCCAGCAACAGTGAAGGAACAGCAATATATGGGTGGTGAGTGGCTTGAAGGGAATTTCCAGGCTGTGGTGTTCCCATGCATCTGCTGCCCGTGTCCTTCTATATAGAGCGGGATTCTCCTGGATGAAAACCAATTGCTGCTGCCACCAAGAAAACCAGAGTATTTCCCGCTGGCACTATCAGCTGAGGTGGGATTCAACCGCCTTTTGTTGAAAATAAATCCCAGCAGGAAACACACTACAAGGTTGGCTTCACAGAGATTGGGGCACCCCAAACTCAGAGTTCATTGACGCCCCCCCCACTCCCAGTCAGATACCTCATTCCCACCCCCCCACACCCCACCCCCCCTCCCCACACACACACACACAGGACACACTCTGATGTGGGGACACCAAAGGCCCCACCCCCTTTGCAGTGCCCACCTGTTTTAAAAAAACTGGTCAGAAACCTCAGCAGCTGAAGACGAAGCACTTCAAATTTAATCAACCATGAAGGGAAATAAAAACAAACAAAGCTACTGCCTACTGTGAAATAGCCTGTACTTGTCAATCAAGAGGCTAGTAAAAGGTATTGAAGCGTGAAATTGAATGCAAACAATGCCTCTCAAAACATTTAGGCTTCTCAGCATGGCCAAAGGTTTGAAAAAGTTAAAGGGGAATGAGATTGAATGAGAAATAAGCAATTCAAAGATTTTCAGTACATCAGAAACAAGACTTTCACCTTCATCTGAACAAAGGACAAAGAGAACAAAGAACAAAGAAAAGTACATAACAGGAGCAGGCCCTTCAGCCCTCCAAGCCCATGCCGATCATGGTGCCCTAACTAAACTAAAAACAAAACCTTTTGTCCTTACTCTGACCATATCCCTCTATTCCCTCCCTATTCATGTACCCACCCAGATATCTCTTAAATGTTACTAAAGAGCCTGCTTCCACCACCTCCCCTGGCAACGCATTCTAGGCACCTCATTCCTCTGTGTGAAAACTTCCTCCACACATCTCCCTTAAACTTTTACCCTCTCACCTTGAAGCTGTACCCCCTTGTAATTGACACTTGCACCCTGGGAAAAAGCCTCTGACTATCCATGCTATTTATGCCTCCGTCTTTCCAGTTAAAACAATCCTAGTTTATTCAACCTCTCCTCATAGTCAATACCCTCGAGACCAAGCAACATCCTGGTGAACCTTCTTTGCACTTTCTCCAAAACTTCCACGTCCTTTAGGTAGTGTGGTGACCAGAAATGCATGCCATACTCCAAATGCGGCCTGACCAAGGTTCTATATAGCGGCAACGTTATTTCCCAACTCTTGTACTCAGTGCCCCAGCCGAAGGGGGCAAGCATGCCATATGCCTTCTTAATCACCTTGGCCATCTGTGTTGCCATTTTTAGAGAACTGTGGACCTGCCATGCCTAGATCTCTCTGTACGTTAATGTTCCGAAGGGTTCTGCCATTTACAGTATAATTTACACCTAAATTTGATCCTCCAAAATGCATCACCTCGCGTTTGTCTGGATTAAACTCCATCTGCCATTTCTGTGCCCGAGTCTCCAATCTATTATATATATCCTGTTGTATCCTCTGACAATCCCCGGCACTATCAGCAACTCCACCAATCTTTGTGTCATCCACAAACTTACTAATCAGACCACCCACATTATCCTCCAGATCATTTATATATACTACAAACAACAGAGATCCCAGCACTGCTCCCTGCGGAACATCTGAAAAACATCCTTCCAGCACTACTCTGTCTTCTATGACCAAGCAGTTCTGTATCCATCCAGCCAGCACACTCTAAATCGCATGAGATTTTAGTTTTTGTACCAGTCTGCCATGTGGGACCATGTCAAATGCCTTACTAAAGTCCATATAAACTACATCCACAGCTCTTCCTTCATCAATTATCTGTCACCTCTTCAAAAACTTCAATCAAGTTGAACGGTCATGATCACTAAATCACAGATTACTACAGTGTAGAAGAGGCCCTTCGGCCCATCGAGTCTGCACCAACACATGAAATGCTCTGACCTGCCCACCTAATCCCACTTGCCAGCACTTGGCCCATAGCCTTAAATGTTATGGCGTGCCAAGTACTCATCCAGGTACTTTTTAAAGGATGTGAGGCATCCCACCTCCACCACCCTCCCAGCCAGTGCATTCCAGACCATCACCATGCTCTGAGTAAAAAAGTTTTTCCTCACATCCCCCTTCCCACCCTTCACTTTTAACTTGTGTCCCCTCGTAACTGACCCTTCAACTAAGGGGAACAACTGCTCCCTATCCACCCTGTCCATGCCCCTCATAATCTTGAATACCTTAATCAGGTCGCCCCTCAGTCTTCTCTGCTCCAACGCAAACATCCCAAGCCTATCCAACCTCTCTTCATAACTTAAATGTTCCATCCCAGGCAGCATCCTGGTGAATCTCCTCTGCACCCCTCCAATGCGCTCACGTCCTTCCTATAATGTGGCGGCCAGAACTGCACACAGTACTCCAGCTGTGGCCTCACCAAAGTTCTATACAACTCCATCATGACCTCTCTGCTTTTGTAATCTATACCCCGATTGATAAAGGTGAGTGTGCCATATGCCTTTTTCACCACCCTATTTACCTGCCTTTCCGCCTTCAGAGATCTATGGACAAACACACCAAGGTCCCTTTGTTCTTCGGAACTTCCCAGTGTCAGACCTTTCATAGTATACTTCTTTGTCAAATTACTCCTTCCAAAGTGCATCACCTCACACTTTTCAGGGTTAAATTCCATCTGCCACTTATCCGCCCATTTGACCATATCGTCTATATCTTCCTGTAACTCAACCTCACTGTTAACCACCCAGCTAATCTTTGTGTCATTGGCAAACTTACTGATCTTAGCCCCACATAGTCATCTATGTAATTTATATAAATGACGAACAATAGGGGGCCCAGTACGGATCTCTGTGGTACGCCACTGGTCACTGACCTCCAGTCACTAAAGCAGCCATCTGTCACCACTCTCTGTCTCCTACCGTTAAGCCAGTTATGTATCCACCTTGTCAGATCACCCTGTATCCCATTCTTAATAAGTCTCCCATGTGGGACTTTGTCAAAGGCTTTGCAGAAATCCATGTAAACTACATCAACTGCACTATCCTCATCCACACACTTGCTAACATGCTCAAAAAATTCAATCAAATTTGTTAGGCATGACCTCCCTCTGACAAAACCATGCTGACTATCCCTGATCAAATCTTGCCTCTCCAAATGGAGATAGATTCTCTTCTTCAGAATCTTTTCCAGTAGTTTCCCAACCACAGACATGAGACTCACTGGTCTGTAGTTCCCTGGCTTGTCTCTACAACCTTCCTTAAATAGTGGGCCCACCTTAGCTGTTCTTCAGTCCTCTGGCATCTCCCTCGTGGCCAGGGAGGAATTAAAAATTTGGGTCAGAGCCCCTGCAATTTCCTCCCTTGCCTCCCACAACAACCTGGGACACAATTCATCTGGACCTGGAGATTTGTCCACTTTTAAGCACGCCAACACTCCAATAATTTGTCACTCCCTATGATAATTTTCTCTAGAGCCTCACAATCTCTCTCTCCCCGAGTTCCATAACTACCTCCTCAATCTCATGGGTAAAGACAGATGTGAAATATTCATTTAACACCCTACCAATGTCCTCTGCCTCCACCCACAGATTTTGCCCTTGGTCCCGAATGGGCCCTACTCTTTCCCTTCCCTTCTTACAAAACCAAGCTGCCAGTCAGTAACCAGTCCATTTTCTTCCAAATGTGCATATATTTGGCAAATCTTTGGACTTGGCATGCTGGGAGCCAAAGTTTAAACGGACAAGATTTAGCATCCTCATCTCATATGTCAATAGCAAATGTATTTAAACGTAGTTTCTAAAGTAACGTAAATGGTCCTTCAGATGGTCTCATTGGATGAAGTGAGGAGATTGGCTATAGATTCATGGAAAATAATAACAGAGGAGGTGGACATTCAGCCCATCAGATGTCTGCTGGCTGAAAGCAATTAATTTTTCAACCCTTGGCAGTAGCGCTGTATATCATGGTTCTTCTAATGGATAACCATCCTCTGCACGTTTTAGAAGCTTTCTGCCCAAATTTCCCCTCAACTCCCCTTTATTCCTTCAGCCTTTCACTTTAAATCTATGCCCCCTGGTGACTCCTCTGCTTTTACAAATAGGTTCCTACATCTCTATTCCATCAAGGCACCGTCATAATTTTATGCACTTCAGTGAAATCTTCCCTCAGCCTCCTCTATCTCGGAAATAAAAACCACAGCTTCTCCAATCTTGAGGCTTGGCAAAGAGAAAAAAATACAGTTGGAATAAACAGTTAAGAATGAAGCTTTTGGACTGAAGCTTTGCAGGCAAGAAAAAAGGGGAAAAAAGCCAATATAAAAATGTTATTAGAAAGCATTCATGCTTTTTAGGAAGGGTCAGAGACTTGAAAAAAATGCAGTGTTAAAAAATGGGGTCAGATTAAATAGCTGTGGTGAAAATAGGATTTACTTGAGCCCTATTGGAGCATGAACAGATCAATAATGAACTCTTTCATCTGCTCATGAGCTTGTCAATCGGAGCAGTTCAAAGAGGACATGCAGCACCCGCGGATCGTTCAGTCCACAAAGGGCAATCCCCCTGGTGAAACTGACATCTCCTGTCAAAGTACTTCTGGGCCTTCTGAAATCAACCAAGGGCAATCCCTGCAGTAGAATGGAGTGCTTCTTTGATTTTGAAGGATTCCAGGTGTTCAGAGGGCATGGATATTAATGTGACCAAGCCACTTCAAAGGTTTTACAAAACACAAGACAATAATAATGAGTTTTAACAGAAGATTGCCTGAAATCACCATCCAAAGAGTGATCTCCATTTTCCTGGGCAAAAAGCAAAATTCCAGCCTTGAGACCCCCATCCCGGGGAAGATTCCAAAGTCAACCCCTTCCCCCAACCCGAGCCCCCTCCCCCCCCCCAAACCCCAGGTCCCTCAAGGAAGGCTCCATCTGTAGCCTGGCAGTGGCAGAGGAACCTATGGACACAGTCCTTATCTCCTTGCCCCTGACCTCTTCGGAGTTCAGCTTGTCAGGACTTGCACCAAATTGCGCCCGCTGGACTTTTTGCTGGGGGGAGTGGCATACCAGGAGGACCGGAAAATCCAGCCTCAAACCCTTAATTATTTTGAAGTGAGTGTGAATGAATAATGATCAGGTTCTTGCTTGCTCTAGCTATGTTCAGGATTTGGAGTGCTGACACACACTGCCTGAGAATGTGATGGCGGTACATTCAATCAATCAGGCTTTCATAGGAGCAAAGGAATTAGGAGCAGAGTAGGCAAATGCAGCACTTCAGGTCTGCTCCGCCAATCAATCAGATCATGGCTGATCTCTCCCTGGTCTCAAATCCACCTCCTCACCAGTTCCCCATATCCCTCTTTCCCTTTTTTAAAATTAGAAATATGTCTATCTCGCTCTTGAAACCATTCAATGATTCAGACTCCACCACGCGATGGGGCAGCGAGTTCCACAAATTCACCACCCTTTGAGCGAAATAGTCCCTCCTCATCTGAGCTTTAAATCTACTGCCTCCCAAACTTTAGCTGTCGCCTCTTGTTGGAGATTGCCCTGTAAGAGGAAACATTTGGTCTACATGTTCTTTATCAATCCTTTTCAGTATTTTATGTACCTCAATCAGATCCCCTCTCATCCTTCTAAACTCTTTCCTTTCAAAAGGGAATGGGATGAGCATCTGAAATTCTGAAGAAAACATTTCTGAAAAATCTGAAGTCAAAGAGTGGTTGTAGATGGGTCTTTTTCAGCATGGAGGTCGGTCACCAGTGGAGTAACCCCGGGATCTGTTCTGGGACCCTTGCTCTTTGTGATTTTTATAAATGACCTGGATGAGGAAGTGGAAGGATGGGTTGGCAAGTTTGCTGATGACACAAAGGTTGGTGGTGTTGTGGATAGTGTAGAGGGATGTCAGCAGTTGCAACGAGACATAAGATGCAAGATTGGGCGGAGAAGTGGCAGATGGACTTCAACCCAGATAAGGGTGTGGTGGTTCATTTTGGCATGTCGAATAGGATGAAAGAATATAATATTCAGGGTAAGACGCTTGGCAGTGTGGAAGATCAGAAGGATCTTGGGGTCCGGGTTCATAGGACGCTCAAAGCAGCGTCGCAGGTAGAGAGCTGTGGTTAAGAAGGCATATGGAATACTGGCCTTCATCAATAGAGAAATTGAGTTTAGAAATCGGGAGATAATGCTGCAGCTGTATAGGACCCTGGTCAGACCCCACCTGGAGTACTGTGCCCAGTTCTGGTCGCCTCATTACAGAAAGGATGTGGAAGCCATAGAAAGGGTGCAGAGGAGATTTACAAGGATGTTGCCTGGATTAGGTGGCATGCCTTATGAGGATAGGTTGAGAGAGCGAGGTCTTTTCTCCTTGGAGAAGCAAAGGATGAGAGGTGACCTGATAGAGGTGTATAAGATGTTGAGAGGTATTGATAGAGTGGATTCTCAGAGGCTTTTACCCAGGGCTGAAATGGTTGCCACAAGAGGTCACAGGTTTAGGGTGCTGGGGACTAGGTACAGAGGAGATGTTAGGGGTACGTTTTTCACTCAGAGGGTGGTGGGTGCGTGGAATCGGCTGCCGGTAGTGCTGGTGGTGGCGGATTCGATAGGGTCTTTTAAGAGACTTTTGGATAAGTTCATGGAAGTTAGTAAGGTAGAGGGTTATAGGTAAGCCTAGTAGGTAGGGACATGTTCAACCTGTGGGCCAAAGGGCCTGTTTGTGCTGTAGCCTTTCTATGTTCTATGAAATGGGGACAAGGGGGAGGTGACCAGATTAGTTGTTTTTTTGTGGGAGAGTGGGCATTGACAACATGAACGTTAACGGTCTCTACCTGTGCGCCGCGCTGCGACACCATCGAGTTGACGGCTGTGGGCAGGGCAGGTGTCGCCTGGCGGTTTGAATTTTGCGCGCGCTGGTCTAGGCTGGGCACCCACGCATGCGCGGAAGGACTTACCTGCGATGAGCCCGGTCATCCCGGCTCACGTGACAGAGGTTGTTTCCCTGACAAACAGGAGGCGCCATCCCGATCCCCGGGCCGCACGACGCCTGACCCATCCGACATTTTAATATTCCGTGTGTTTAATATTATGTGTGCGTGTGAATACAGTGGAAATCTTTATCTCGCAGCTGTCAGACCTGAAGGATTAGTTTGATTTGGCAGCTCAGTAATCATTGTCCTGACGGTTGTCCGGCGCTCCTGCTTACCTCTACCATGTGTTTCTTCTGACTTCAGTCGACCACTGCCGGGCAGCGTGGAATCAAAATTAAAAAGCAAAATAAACCCAACAGGTAGAGAAAGCCTGACAGGTAGAGAAAGCCTGACAGTCTGGAGAGCTTCGGATGCTATATTTCGAAACTGAAATAAAAATATGCAGAGGCGGCGTAAAAATTAGAGTAAGCCTCGGTTGGTTGTCGTGTTGTGAGCTTCTGGCATTGTCGGCCGTGCCTGCTTCATATTGGACTGTAATTGTAGGAATGTACACTCCCTGAACCGCATCTCCTTTTAAGACCCTCCTTAAACGTATCTCTTCGATCAAACTTTTTTGGTCAGCTTTTCTAACGTCTCGCTCTTTCTTGTCATAGTGTCAGACTTTGCCCGTTTACACTTCTGTAAGATTTTGGGGATTTTTTGTTGTTGGCTAAATTGAAGGCGTTGTACATCAATCTAAGTTCTCTCTTTGAATCCAATTTCTAGCGTCATATTATTTTGCTTTTGTATTTGAATTTGTTTGCACGTTCAGATCGTGAAAAACATGCAAGTTAGTAGAAAACTTTACTATGCTTAAATAGAAGCATAAGCTTCTTGTAAAATATTGGATAAAGTTGGTCAAAATGTAAGTTTTTACTTTAACAGATTGAACAAAATTATTAAAAATCAATTGGTAGGAAAGCTTGGTGTTACATGGTATTCAATATAAGAAGAAATATAGCAACAGTCATTATAATTCTTGAATAGCAATGTCAACAGAACAAAATAAACAATGCATAATGTAATTATGTTTCGATATCTGGCATAAACTGGACCTTATACTTCTAGTAATTCTAGGTCATAATTTCACAGAATCACAGAATTGTTATGGTGCGGGAGGCCATTTGGTTCATCGTGTCTACACCGACTCTCCAAATGAGCATCGTGACTTAGTGCCATTCCCCTGCCTTTTCCCTGTACCTCTCTACATTGTTTCTCTTTAAGTAATCATCTAATTCCCCTTTGAATACCTTGATTGAACCTGCCTCCACCACACTTCCAGGCAGTGCATTCTAGACCTGAACCACTCATGTGAAAACTTTTTTTCTCTCTCATATTTGTTACTTTTAAAAAATCACATCTGTGCCCTCTTGTTCCTTTTATGAGCAGGAACAATTTCTCCTTGCCTATTTTGTCCAGCCCATCATGACTTTGAACATCTCTATTGAATGTCCTTTTAATCTTTCCAATCTATCCTCAGAACTGAAGTTTCAAACCATTCTTGTAAACCTCTTCTGCACTCTCTCCAATGTGTTCATATCTTTCCTATGGTGTGGTGCCCAGAGCTATACACAATATTTCAGCTGAGGTCTACCTAATGTCTTGTATATGTTCAGTAAGAAGTCTCACAACACCAGGTTAAAGTCCAACAGGTCCAACAGTCCAATGCCGGCATCTCCATATCTTGTATAAGTTCAGCATAACCTTACTCATGTACTCTATGTCCCTATTAATAAAGTAAGAAGTTTAACAACACCAGGTTAAAGTCCAACAGGTTTATTTGGTAGCAAAAGCCACACAAGCTTTCGGAGCTCAAAGCCCCTTCTTCAGGTGAGAATTGCCCCTTCACTCACCTGAAGAAGGGGCTCAGAGCTCCGAAAGCTTGTGTGGCTTTTGCTACCAAATAAACCTGTTGGACGTTAACCTGGTGTTGTTAAACTTCTTACTGTGGTTACCCCAGTCCAACGCCGGCATCTCCACATCATGCCTATTAATAAAGCCCAGGGTCATGTATGCTTTATTAACTCCTCTCTCCACCTGCCATGTGTCAGAAAAACAGGTAGTTTAAAGTGATGTATATCTGTATTGTTAAATATTAGAAATAAAATATAGTTTTAAGTGGTTTTAATTTAGTGTTTCTATGTAAGGAAGGGCAAACTTGCAATTAGATTCATGTTAGACAAAGATGTTTCCTTTTTGGGGGTTTTTGGTTTTTTAGTTCAAACTGTGCTTGGTTACAGCGTGAAAATTAAACAAGCTGGGAGAAGTGAAAATGGTTGCTTAGTAACCGTGGCACCTTTGGAGAAGAAAGTCTTTTTGGATGCAGTTTTAACTGAATTCTTAGCAATTGGAGCTAGGGAGCAAGTGGGTGAACAGGAAAGCCATTCAATGGAGTCAGGTGCACAAAAGCAAGCTCCAAATAAACTAAAGGACAGTTAGTTTAAGAAACCAGGGAATGGAAAAGAAGCTCCAGGAATATTGAAGTAGAAGGAAACAAAGAGGAGCTGCCTGTAGAAGAGGATGCTGTTTATGGAAGTTAAAGATGGACCTGGGAAGAGAAGAAGTTGGTTGCAGACAAGCCACATTATCTGAAGCAACCAATTTAGAAGCAATAGCATTTGGTTGGGGACTGTGTACCAGAGTTTGTGTGGAAGCTTAAATACATGTTGCAATTCAAGATAAAGGAAGCCTGAAATAAGGTGGAAAACCTGGTGTTGGATTCCTTGTTAAAAGTGGAGCTGAAGCTTTGTTTGAAAGGCTGGTTGGAAAACCTGGAGTATATTGTGAATGAAAAGAGCTGATGGAAAGCATTGTTTGAAGGCAGATTTTAAAGCGGTCTTTTTGGGAGTGAAGTTTGAAAACACTCATGACAATCATCTGGGGGGATTGTGAGAGAATTCCATGGAAGAACGGTTGAGTGACATCGGCCATTTGGTTCAGAGTAGGGTATTATTTTTGAAAATTGTATATATTTATGAAGCTGGGAGAGAGCGTAAAGGAGTAATGTAACTTCGTGGTCCTGTGACTTTGTTCCTCCACGTTTTCTAAAAGAAAGTAAAGCTGCGATCTTTTTAGCCAGGGTTCCAGTCTGGGATCTTCCCGTCCAGTAGCAACACCAAATGGGATCATAACACCTGCCTTTAATGATCTATGCACGTACACCCAAGTCCTTCTGCTTCTGCACCTCTAAGAATTTTACCGCTTATTTCTGTTGCCTCACTATGCTCTTCCTACCAAAATGCATCACCTCACACTTCTGCGCATTGATCTTCATCTGCCACCTTACTGCCCACTCCACCTACTTGTCTGTCCTTTTGAAATTATACATCTTCTTCACAGTTTACAATGCTTCCAAGTTTTGTGTCATTCGTAAACTTTGAAATTGCACAACATAATCTAGATCATTAATGTAAATATCAGGAAAAGCCAGGGTCCCAAAACTGATCCCTGGGAACACTGCTACAAACATTCCTTCAGCCTGAAAAATATCCATTGACTATTACCTTCTGCTTCCTAATATTCAGCCAATTTTATATCCATGTTACTACTGTCCCTTTTATTCCATGAGCTATAACGTTTTTCAAGTTTGTTGTGTGGCACTGTATCAAATACCTTTTGGAAATTCATGTATGCCACAGCAACAGCATTACCCTCATCGACCCTTTCTATTACCTGGTCAAAAACCCTTTAGAAATCCATGCTGGCTCTTCCTAATCAATTCATGTTTTTCCATGCGATTACTAATTTATTCTATTTTTGAATTTATGAGGCAAGTTTAGATAATGTATTTTATGGGCCACGTGAACAGAAAAATTTGAATTAACTTGAAATATATCTTCTGATTAATTCAATTCATGCTGTTTTCTTTATTTTGTTAATACTAGGACAATGGATCTCTTGTCAGTGTTGTGTTACTGTCTGGCGATTTATGTGATTGTGCAGTTTGTTCGGTTTATGAGGGCTGATGCAGATTTTACTTTGTTATGGGCTGAATGCTTTGGAAATAAGCCAGGTACAGAGACCCCAATTTATTTCTATACTCAATAAGTTCATATACTTTATAATGTAAAAACGTAACTATTCTGCCAGTAAACTTATCTCCGATTTGAATGATCTGCATTTTTATTGACAATTTCCATTTTGGTCTTTTTATTAGTAAATTTTCACAGTCCTGCAGCATTTAATGCATTTTTGGCTGCAATTCTGAGATTCTGAGCCATTAAGGTCAAAAGGTTTAAGTTTGATACCTGGTCTGTGTTGGTTAGCTGATTTCACTTTGGATGGCATTAGCAATACCACAGTGAACCATAGTTATCCTGGATTAAGGAGTGTAAAGAACAGGTAACATTCCCATTGCCATTTTGGAGGTAAATCTCCAGTTTCCAGCAATACTAGACACAATATAGGCAGAAATGTCAACTTCATCTGGCAGTTCAACAACATTAATTTCAAATTAAGTTTTCACATAATTCAGAATCTGTCTCATTCTTCTGCCCAGCCAAGGTTGACTCCCTGCCCCCAATCAAATAGTCTGCCAACAATTGCTGTCAATTCATATGACCCTTGGATAGGTTTATTGGACTTATGTTACCTTTGGAACCATATGCAAACGTATTAGGATCATCAAGAGCTAGTTGGCGAAGGAGACGAGCAGTCAATCTTCACTCAGTTTTAGATTTATTTACAAAGTGAAACATTACAAATGTATAGCTTCTAACTCTACAGCCTAACACCAATGTCAATAAGTGTCTCTGTTCTTCTGTTATAGTCATAATTAAGTCCACAGAATACAGCTGACACAATTGTTTTATAACCTAGGCAGGTTAACAGCCTTCCTGAAATGTATACAGTGCGTTGTGTATACATCTCCCCCACCCCCACTTGATTAAGTTCCAAATTGGTATGAGCGCAGTATTGTTGTGCAGTTACATTTATGCACGCTCTTGCTGTAGTCTAGAGTTGTATGTTTGTGATACTGTGTTTCAGGCATCCATGTATCCATACACATAGCTATACATTTCTGTTCAGGCTTCCTTCCCTAAGAACATCAATGAAGGGTTTCTTCTGAAAATGTAAAGCTTTGTAACCATTTTTGCTGACAGCAGCCCTTTTTAAATTTTCAGATTTATGAAATTGAGTTCAAATTCTTATTTTGTGCAGTATTCATTCAATATGCTTGAATATTATTACAGAAATAACACCAGTACTCTTTAGTTGTTCCACTTGTTTTTGGAGGTCATCCCCCGGATCCTGGAGCCTTCTTTCTGTAACATTTCCTTGACAATACCTCTTTGAAGAGCAAAATTATGTATATTCAGCAACATTTAGGATTATACTGAAGGACACTTGCAGTACAACTCACGCAAATGGAATGCTGCTTCAGCATTTCAATCCAATAGTGTGCTTGCTATTGGAGTTATATACTTCATTATATCTATGTTCAGCCAGCATCTTGAGAGGTTGCAGAGGTTTCATCAACTACAGCAGTGGAGGTTAAACTTCCCCAAAAGCCGCCCAGAGTTGTTTTGCATAACCACATATTGGCCGGCCCTCGACTGCTTTGAATGAAAGCATTGTGCTGTCTGCTGGGTAAGAGGGCTTTTATTTGCATTGTGATGCTGAGATGAATAGAAAGACTGAAATCCTTTGTTCTCTCATATAGAAAATGACGTTGTCTGATGTAGCATATGGAGCCACATAGGTGCAATCAGTAACCCTTAGAATTTTCTGTAAAAGTTTGGATCCCACTCATACCGTAGGGAAGATGATGAGCTATGATGCTCAAACAAAACATGATTTAACTCCCACATTTATGCAGTGCAGATACTCCAGAATGTCTATGTGCAGTGGCAACTTAAAATGACTCCAATGTCCTTTGAGTGTGATTGTCATTTTAACAGCCACTTGCAGTTGGCTATGATGAGGTTTAGCTGCTGCTCCAGTTACAGCATTTGGTATAACTCTATTTCCTTAGTGAACTGAAACCTCCATATGCAATTCTACTTGGACTAGTATATATATATATATATATAATATACACACCTTTGGGATTTAGACAGATAAGTGCCAATCTCTAAAGTGCAGATTGACCTGCACTGAATTCCCTGACTTTTCAAAAAGGAATCAAATAAAGGGTCATTGATAGGTTATGTTCCTCCTATACCACTTCACTAGCAGCAAGCTGAGTTATATAAATTGGGGCCACAGCATTACCTCACTGTAGCAGCCAACACTAACAGGACTCATGCCAGCAGTGGACCCTGGCAAAATTACCACCAAATTAACTATTCAGTCAAGAATTCTCCTGTATGGCATTATATCAACAGACATTGAAAATGAAACATTACAAGACAATATTGAAAAACAAAAAAGCTTCAGCCATGTTCTTATGATGTATGATCCTTGTACGTTTAAACAGTTCTATTTGGAGCTCAGTATTTAATATTCCTGAATACCTAGCTTATCAGATTAAGGAAACAGTGCAACCTCATAGAATCCCTACAGTGCAGAAGGAGGCCATTTGGCCCGTTGAGTCTGCACCGACCACAATCCCACCCAGGCCCTATTCCCATAACCCCACATATTTACCCTACTAATCCCCTGACACTAGGGTCAATTTAGCATAGCCAATCAACCTAACACGCACATCTTTGGACCGGGGGAGGAAACCGGAGCACCCAGAGGAAACCCACGCAGACACGGGGAGAATGTGCAAACTCCCCACAGATGGTGACCCGAGGTCGAAATTGAACCCGGGTCCCTGCCACTATGAGGCAGCAGTGCTAACCACTGTGCCACTTCCCTGGTTGGAAGTCATGAGAAGTTGGTTGTTTGGCATCATTGTTGTTATACACTGATTTACATGTAATTGTTCACAAATTGGCAGCTTTTTCCTTTGGAACCCAACTACAGAATTGCAATGGAGAAAAAGTGGACAGAGAACTGACACAGTAGATGCTAATTTTCCATTCGGGAAATAGACCTACTCAAACAAAAATCTAGGCACCACCTGAACCATCATTAAGACATAGTTATCCAAAAAAAAGAAAAGAATTGTGAAAGGTCTTTTGATCAATTTATCCCCTCTAAGTATTAAATGTTAATGTTCAATAGAAGACAAACTCTTCAAGAAAGTAATATGGATAACAGGAGCCTCTTCTGGAATTGGAGAAGAGTTGGCATATCAGCTAGCAAAATTAGGAGCTTCATTGGTGCTATCTGCTAGGAGAGAAGCTGAACTGCAACGAGTTAAACAGAACTGCCTTGGTAAGTAAGTGAAAATGTTTTTAATGACCGTAATTGTGGATTAGTGGAAGAGTAGATTTAGAAAAATAAACTGCAGGAAATTAAATTAATAATATGCTGATTGCTATCATTACAAAAATCTCCTTTTTTCATAAGCTTTAGAAGTTGAAACTATTTGAAATAAGGCTGCGGGGGTACGTAACGATTTCAAAGGCATTCTACATATATAGTGAGCACTACTTGATGAATATACTCTGTGTTAAAAGCAAAATACTGTGGATGTTGGAATCTGAAACAAAAACAAAAAATGTTGGAAAATTTCAACAGGTCTGACAGCATCTTTGGGGAGAGAATCGAGCCAATGTTTTGAGTCTAGATGACCCTTCGTCAGAGCTAAGAGCAAAGAAAATCAACAGAGATTTATACTATGGGGGGGGGGGGGGGCACTGGAATGAGACAAAGGGAATGTAAATGAGGATACAGAAGGCTGAGAAAGGTTCTAAAAGTGTCCATTCAGTGATCAGAATGTGTGAATAGCAGAACAGAGGTACAGATGGTTAAGAGACTGCATGGGGATTATGGCAGTGGCCCTGAAAGGGAAGGGGGTGGGGAATGGAATTGATAAAGAAGGATGATAATATGGATGAATGAGATGAAATAAAATAAATGGAAATGGGGTGAAGGTGGAGGGGAGAGTTCATGCTCTGAAGTTGTTGAACTCAATGTTCAATCTGGAATGCTGTTAAGTGCCCAATTGGAAGATGAGGTGCTATTCCTCCGGTTTGCAATGTTCTAGCGAACTCGACACAAAAGGCCAAGGATGGACACATGGACAGGAGAGCAGGGTGGTAAGTTGAAGTGGCAAGCGACAGGAAGGTCTGGGTCCTGCTTGCAGACGGACTGAAGGTGCTCAGCAAAGCGGTCACCCAGGCTGCATTTGGTCTCTCCGATGTAGAGTAGACCACATTGGGAGCAGTGACTGCAATAGACCAGATTGAAGGAGGTATATGTGAAGCGCTGCTTCACCTGAAAGGGGTGTTTAGGACCTGTGATGGTGAGCAGGGAGGAGGTAAAGAGGCAGGTGTTGCACCTTCTATGATTGCATGGGAAGGTGCCATGGGCAGAGGGTGAGGTGTTGGGCTTGATGGAGGAGTGGACCAGGGTGTTCCGGAGAGATTGGTCTCTGCAGAACGCTGACGGAGGGGTAAGAGGAAGATCTGTTGAGTAGTGGCATCAAGCTGGAGTTGGCGGAAAAAAAGTGTGTTGTAGGTTTGCAATTTATTTATTTTTCCCTCGATAGAAAGTCTCTTCATTTTTCAATATATTCATCAATTCCCTTATTCAAATTTTTCTTGCCCAAGCATCAGTTTTGGCCAAGTGGGAAACCAATATCCCTCTTGATGCAGTTGCTAGGAAATACAGCAGCAACTTGATTATGGCTTCTGTCCAATTGTACCAGTCTCTCTGGTCAAGTGCCTGGCTTACACTGAACATCATGGGCAACATGCAGTTCCCTCCAATGGTTTTATTGGCAGTTCCACTGAGGTTATTGCTACATAACAGTAGTAGTTAGCACTGCTGCCTCTCAGTGCCAGGGACCCGTGTTCAATTTCTGGCTTGGGCCACTGAGGTTATTACTACACAATAGGAGGATAGTGTACTCTACATCTGGTGCTCACCAATGCATTCAGTGGTGGTTGGGATGCTGTGGTAATCTATCAATCCAAACAAAATCACCTTACAATCTTCTGACGTGCCCCATACAAGGTTTCTAGTGAAACCAACTCCGGTCTCAAGAGGTTGTGTGGCCAAAAAATCACAGTATGCTATAAGTATAGAATTTGTCAAAAGATATCATGATGTAACATCTTATTTGCAAGGTGTTTCCATAAAAAACTGATATGTTGTTTTACATCTTTCGTTTAGTTTTTCCTGACTTTCTCCAATTCTACTTCCAGTATTTTACTGAAACTTTCTCCAAATAATTTTTCCTTGTTAATTCAAGGAAGGGAACATTTTAATTATTCTCAAATACTTAAAATTTTTAATCTTAAAATGAAGTTCAAGTAGAATCACCCTTTTAAGTGCTCCACCCTCTTTTTGACCTCAGCTCTGCAAGAAAGTCTAGTTTAAATGTACAATTTAAATTGCAATCTAAACGCAGTACAGAAAATTGAAAAAAAAGTGATTTCATGTGGCTATTGTCAAGATTCATAAATATTATCAAGTCTACCAACTTGTGGAATTAGCTATTATGTCACATTTCTTTAATTTTTTTTTAGGTTGTTGGCATTGCTGTCAAGGCTGCATTATTGCCGATCCCTATTTGCTCTTGAACGGAGTGGCTTGATGGGTCATTTCAGAGGGATTTAAGAGTCAACCACATTGCGTTGGATCTGATGTTAGTTGTCGGCCAGACCGGGCAAGGATGGCAAATTTCCTTCCCTAAAGGACATTAGTGAACCAGATTTTTAAAATTTTTTATTTAGTGTCACAAGTAGGCTTGCATTAAAACTGCAATGAAGTTACTGTGAAAATCCCTGAGTCTCCCCACTCCAGCGCCTGTTCGGCTACACTGAGGGAGAATTTAGCATGGCCAATGCACCTAACCAGCACATCTTTCGGACTGTGGGAGGAAACTGGAGCACCTAGAAGAAACCCACGCAGACATGGGGTGAACATGCTTGGGTCACTGTCTGTTCGGAATCTGCACGTTCCCCCCATGTCTGCTCGGGTTTCCTCCGGGTGTTCCAGTTTCCTCCCACAGTCCAAAAGATGTGCTGGTTAGGTGCATTGGCCATGCTAAATTCTCTCTCAGTGTATCTGAACAGATGCTGGAGTGTGGCAACTAGGACATTTTCACAGTGACTTCATTGCAGTGTTAATGTAAGCCTACTTGTGACAATAATAAATAAACTTTAAATTTTAGACTCTGCACAGACAGTGACCCAAGCCGAGAATCGAATCCAGGTCCTTGGCACTGTGAGGCAGCAGTGTTAACCGCTGTGCCATCATGTCAATCAACGAAAGTTTCATGGTCACCATTACTAAGATTAGCTTTATATTTCAGATTTTATTGGTTGTATTTAGATTGCACCCCCTGCTGTGGTGAAATTTAAACCTGTGTCCCTAGATCATTAGACTGGGCCTCTGGATTACTAGTCCAGTGACACTACCACTACACCATCATCACCTCTTGTCCTCAATATGGAGCTTTTTATTTAGTTTGTGCATCATTCATCAATATTATTGTTATTTACCACCCTTATACCTTTTAATTACAAATGTTCTATAATTGCAGTAATTTATTGGCAACAGAAAAGGCTATGTGGTTCATTGCGCCTGTGAAAGAACCATCCAATTAGTTCCCTTTCCCCTGCTCTTTTCCCATAGCCATGTAAAACAATTTCTATTATAAAAGGTTTAATATAATTACCTTGATTTTGTATTCTTGTGCTTCTGTTAATAAAGCCATACTTTTTTATGCAGTCTTCTCAACTTGTCCTGCCACTTTCAAAATATTGCATACACACATCTATGGGGTCTCTGTTCTTGTACACCCTTTAAAATTGTACCAGTTAGTTTATATTGCAGCTTATTTGTGGCATGTTAACATGTAGGGAAAGGTACGAAAAGAAAAATAAGTTCACTGCATTTCAAAATATGATACTCTTTATTTAGCAAGTAAAGACTTTAAGGTGACACAATATCTTGTGACTTTAAAGAAAAGACTAAATTTTGTATAGATCTGACAACGAAAGCTGTCTGTTTTTCACCATGAATGAACCAAAATTTCAAATAGACTACTGAGAATTATTTTTGCCGTTAATCTACATTTCCAAGGTCAAGTTTGCCACAAGAGAAAACGCTGGAAAATCTCAGCAGGTCTGGCAGCATCTGAGAGGAGAGAAAAGAGCTGACGTTTCAAGTCCAGATGACCATTTGGCAAAGCTTTGCTCTTTTGGTTTCAGATTCCAGCATCCACAGTAATTTGCTTTTATCAAGTTTGCCACATTTTGTTATAATTGTATTTAACTAAATTTGTGAATGGACATGGAATTTTTCTTTAACAAGGCATAGGGTGGGTTTTCCAGCCCTTCCTGCCGGCTGGATGTTTGGGTCCTGACTCCCACATTGGCGGGATGGGCGAGCCATGCAAAATGCCATAGACTTTGGCAGGAGCATAAGATCCCGCCGACGGCCAATGGTGAGCCACCTCTGCCATGGGAAAACCCAGCCGCAGGTGGCTGGAAAATTCCGGCCATAGTAAAAATTAAAAACCAAAAGAAAGAAATGGATGGGCATGAGAAACCACTTGTATCGTTTTAGTATTCCCTCTGTGACTCTGTATGACTTGCTTCGCAGATCATAGTAAGCTACAAGAAAGGGATATTCTTGTCCTGCTACTTGACCTAAATGAAAGCAGTTCCCATGAGGTTGCAACAAAAAGCGTTATCCAGCACTTTGGTAAAGTACGTTTCCTAATGATTATCCATTATTAAAAGAATAAAGCCATAAAGTTGTTGTACCTTTAAATAATAAATGAATAGAATGTAAAAAAAAGTTACATTTCGGTGATGAAACCGGCTTTATTTTTACAGATAGTTCACAGACCGGAAGAACAGAGAATTATTTTACTAACATTTTAAAAATATTCATGCACACAAATGCTGTTTCTTTTGTTGGGTTTCACTTTCACTAATTTAAGGCTGTTAGCAGTATGCCCTAACTCTTGATTTCTCACTCCTTTTGCAGAGATGCATTCTGTCATTTCCCTTGAGTGCTGTTCACAGCAAAAAGTGAGATATGAACTAATGGTTTCCAGTTTTCATGTGATTTTATGACTTTCTGGCAAGGAGAAGAAAGTAATGCGACAGTAATAGTAACTCATTTCAACCTTTACCATTTCAGCATATTTTTTTAATGTGTACATTAATGTTTATATTAGTGGCCTTGTCAAGTAAGCAAACACTTGTTTGGAACATTTTTACATTCCAATTGCTATTACCGTTTTATGTAGGGAAACTAAAAATTTAAGCTCAGGGCTGTTTTATTTAAAAAAAAACTGTCCCAAGAAGCTGTTGTCGGGTGATTTTCCACTCCCTTTTTTTTGGGTGGGTTTGCCAACAGGAGCAGAAATTCTCGCAGGAGGCCTAAATCAGGTTTCACACCAACGTAAAAGCGTGACATGATTGTCCCCCACCAGTGACGTAACGGAAACCCCAACCTTTTAATGTCAGAACATTATTATAATATTGCATAATATATTTGCATATTATTATCAGGCCTCTGTGCCTGAATCACCCCCCCCCGCCCCCCCAATAAGAAAATACATTCGCTTTGGCGTGAGGGAAGACTGGTGTGAATTATGACTGGTCTTCATGGCGTGTACCTGGCAGGCACACCTCTCAGAGCAGCTCGAGAGAGAGAGAGCGAGCATTACTCAAGAGAGAGGGTCAACTGAGCACTGCCCCCTGGTGAACTTCTGTGCATTGGGACAGCCTTTAAAAATGGCCTTTATAAAACTAAGTAGCTGCCAGTGTGCTCACCCCACCAGTGAGAGTTGTGGGACCCGCCCCTTGAAGTTTATTTTCCTATATTCCCAATGATACGGTGGCGAAAACCACTGTTGGTGCCAACAGCTTCAACGCTGTTTTTCCTGCCCGCTGTCGCACTCTGCCAAGAGCGAGTAACTTTCCACCCAAGATCTAAAAGTGAAGCCAATTAATCATACCCTGCTCTTCTAATAAGAAGAGGTGAATTCCTGACCTGATTCTGGTGGAATCGAGATCTTTTTCTGACTTCTGCAATGTTTCCAATTAAATAAATGAATACCATTGGCTGTCCTCATGATTTTGGCACTCCGTAACACTGGTTTTTCTAAATTTTCAAGTGAGATGCTCCTGGCAAGTTTGAATTTTCTTATTTTGTGATTTCTTTTGTTTTGGTCCTGGTTTATCCTGATTATCCAGGTTAATTTAAAAAGTTTCTGTATTTTTTGTATGTTATTCTACTTTGATCCGGTGCCACCAGGACATTGTGTCCCCTTTACTTAGCTAATATCTGTTGTGAATAAATATCAAAACCTGGAGGCCCTTGTCATTCTAGTCTCTGACTAGGAATATACCATGTGCTACCACATAATTCTCAATAAGGGAATGGGATATACTTCATCAAACTTGGCTCAGACTTTAACCCAACAGACCAGTCATTTAGTATTAAAGTGATAGGTGGCACGGTGCGGTGGAATAGTAGTTGGCACTGCTGCCTCACAGTGTCAAGGATCCAAGTTTAATTCTGGCCTTGGTTGTTTGTGTGGAGTTTGTACGTTCTCCCCGTGTCTGTGTAGGCATCCTCCCATGGTGCAAAGATGTGCAGGTTAGGTGGATTGGCCATGATCAATGTGCAGGGTTACGGGGGTGGCCCGGGGGAGTGGGTCTAGATGGAGTGCTCTTTTGGAGGATCGGTGTAGACCTGATGGGCCAAATGGCCGCCTCCTGCACTGTATGGATTCTAAGATGGCACAATGGTTAACTCTGCTGCCTCATAGCGTCAAGGACCCAGGTTCAATTCTGGCCTCAGTTGTTTGTGTGGTGTTTGCGCATTTGTAGAATCATAGAATCCCTACAGTGCTGAAGGAGGCTATTTGGCCCATCAAGTCTGCACCAACCACAATCCCACCCAGACCCTATTCCCATAACCCCACATATTTACCCTGTTAATCCCCCTGACACTGGGGTCAATTTAGCATAGCCAATTAACCTAACCCGCATATCTTTGGACTGTGGGAGGAAACCGGAGCACCCGGAGAAAACCCACACAGACACGGGGAGAACGTGCAAACTCCACAAAGACAGTGACCCAAGCCGGGAATCGTACCAGGTTCCCTGGCGCTGTGAGGCAGCAGCGCTAACCAGTGCCGCCCCATGTCTGCATGGGTTTCCTCCAGATGCTCCGGTTTCTTCCCACAGTGCAAAGATGTGCGGGTTAGGTGGATTGGCCATACAAAATTGCCCCTTATTGTCCCAAGATGTGTGGGTTAGATGGATTAGCCATGGTAAATGTATGTGGGTACAGACATAGAGCGGGGGAAAGGGCCTGGGTATGATACTCTGTCAGAGAGTTGTATGGACGCTATGGGCTGAATGGCCTCCTTCTGCACTGTAGGGATTCTATGATAGTACAATCAGTACATCTGTAGTAGTTCACTAAGTTTAGTATTCCCTTCTACATTAGACAATAGGCACTTCTGAACTATTTCAACATAAAATTAACCCTTGAAACCTAATTCTTACTTGACAAAATGCTAAAAGGTAGTTACTGATATAGCTCATCTCTCTGCTAACCAAATACTAGCTGAAATAAGGTCAGCCAAATATATATCATTCGAAGTCAACATATGAGCATACGAATTAGGAGCAGGAGTAGCCCCTCAAGCCTGCTCCGACATCATAAATAGTCATCGATGATCTGATTGTGGCCTCAAATCCAAATTCTGTCTATCCCCGATAACCTTTGAACATTATAAAGCTATAAGTATAATTACACCAGAACAACAGCCATTCGCAGGTTATAAATTACCTAAATTGCTTCTCAACACAAATTCATTTACCTTTAAAGTTCAGAAACTCTGAGCCTGAATGTCTCTATCTGACAAACCGAATAGAATCAAAAGAGAAAATGCTGGAAAATCTCAGCAGGTCTGGCAGCATCTATAAGGAGAGAAAAGAGCTGACGTTTCGAGTCCAGATGACCCTTTGACAAATGGTCGTCCAGCTTTGACAAATGGTAATCTGGACTCAAAACTTCAGCTCTTTTCTCTCCTTACAGATGCTGCCAGACCTGCTGAGATTTTCCAGTATTTTCTCTTTTGGTTTCAGATTCCAGCATCCGCAGTAATTTGCTTTTAAAGAGAATGACTGACTATAAAGTGGAAGTGCCGTAAATCTGAAAGAAGGTTGATTGATCTATCGGGTCAATCGGCAAATATGGTAAAAACAGAAAAGGTAACATTTCATGTGTGACCCTTCATGGAAACTGAAAACAAAATGAAGTGAACAAGTATTTTAACATATACCTTCATTTTTCATTTCCGATGAAAATGCAAATCAGATGATGATTTTTCTCTTCCATAAAAAATGACTGAACTGCTGTTTTTTTTTTAACCAAGCAACAAGATGTCAATAAATGCCCAAGAAGAATAGTGCATCTGAAGTGGTCCTTTTCCCCTATATAGTGTGTAGATTGATCTGTAGCTTTCAGAAAATGATCAATGAGTGACCATAAACCCTGAGCATGTACTGTGACTACAAATAGACAAATAAGTGATCTGACATTACTTGGTGTTTTAGATCATTGTTGTTACTGACATTGTGGATTGAAATTTCATAAATGAGATAGTCAGTGGTTCTATGTATCAAGTGCAGTTACATCAAAATATATTTGCATAACTTTAAGAATTGATTCCACAATGTCTTTTGATACGAGTTTCATTTTTGCATAATTGAAATGGAATTATGAACAAATGATTTGATTCTTGGGATATATGACTACATTTTACTCTTAAATATTGCTAAGTTTTACATTTTAATTAGGCTAAAAGATGCTTTCTTACATATACATTATAATGTGAATTATTTGTGACGCATGGGTAACTTGCATTACAATAAAAAGTGGTTTTGTTTTTTAAAAATGATCTTCGTATCCAAGGTTATCTTCATTACTCTGATTTGGAGACTTTACATTAGAATCTTGTAATTGACATTATGCAAGTGTCAATTCAAAATTCAGAATTTTTTTATGAGCTTGCCCTCACAATAAGCTCAACACTTCTTTCTATGCGTCCCTGCCATTTTACATCTTTAACCAGTAGAAATAAACAATGCTCGACATGTCCAAAAAAAATTATTTGTTAATCTAAATCAATTACTACTTTCTGCTTCTATCTCACTAAACTGCTTGAATTAGCATAGTGCAGCAATAGTGATTACAAAACACCCAAGTTATTATTTTGGTCATATGTAGGTTTGGGCTGACAAGTAGAAAGTGACATTTGTGCCACGTACAGGTGAATATCTAAATACTTCTTAAATGTTACAAGAGTTTCTGACTCAACCACCCTTTCAGGCAGCGAGTTCCAGGCCCCCTCTGTGTGAAAAGGTTTCTCCTCAACTCCCCTCTTGGCCTTTACCTCTTACCTTAAATTTATATCCCCGATTATTGATCCCTTGAGAGGGTGGATACCCTATCTGGGCCCTCATAATCTTATACACCTCTATCAGGTCCCCTCTCATTCTTTGCTGCTCCAAGGAAAACAGCCACAGCTTATTCAATCTTTTCTCATAGCTCAGATCCTCCAGCCGAGGCAGCATCCTGGTAAATCTCCTCTGCACCCTCTTCAGGGTGGCACGGTGGCACAGCGGTTAGCACTGCTGCCTCAGCGCCAGGGACCAGTGTTCAATTTCTGGCTTGGGCCACTGTCTGTGCGGAGTCTGCATGTTCTCCCTGTGTATGCGTGGATTTCCTCCGGGTGCTCCGGTTTCCTCCCACAGTCCGAAAGACGTGCTGGTTAGGTGCATTGGCCATGCTAAATTCTCCCTCAGTGTAGCCGAACAGGCGCCGGAGTGGGGTGACTTGGGGATTTTCACAGTAATTTCATTGCCGTGTCAGTGTAAGCCTACTTGTGACACTAATAAATAAACTTTAAACTTCAGTACAATCACATCCTTCCTATAATTTGGTGACCAAAATGCATGCAGTACTCCCGTTGTGCCCTAACTAGCATTTATACTGTTCCAGCATGATCTCCCTGCTCTTGTATTCTATACCTCGGCTAATAACGGCAAATATCTTGTACGCTTTCGTAACTGCCTCATCTATCTATCCTGTCACCTTCAGAGATCTGTGAATATACACTCCACTCTGATCTTCAGCACTTTCCAGGGCTCCACCATTCACAGTGCAATCCTTTGCCTTGTTGGCCTTCCTCACATTTTCTATTTGTCACTGCTCTGCCCACCTGAGCAGTCCATTGATATCCTCTTGCAATCTATGGCTAATCTACTCACTGTTTACCACCTTACCAATTGTTGTATTATCCACAAACTTCTTGTTCATACCCACTATATTTAATTCCATATCATTAATGTACACCACAAATAGCAGGGGCCCCAGCACCGAGCCCTGCGGAACCTCACTGGAAGCAGACTTTCAGTCACAGAAACATCACTCTATCACCACCCTCTGCTTCCTGCCTCTCAACCTAGTTTGGATCATCGGGACCCTTACTTTCTTGACCAGTCTGCTATGAAGGACCTTATCAAAAGCCTTGATAAAATCCATATAGACCACAGCAAATGCATTACACCTCATCAACAGTTCTGGTTACCTCCTCTAATTCAATTAAATTTGTCAAACATGACCTTCCCTTAACAAATTCACTCCATCTATCACCAATGCCCAGTGGCAGCAGTGTGTATTATCTACAAGATGTGCTGCAGGAACTCATCAAGCCTCCTTAAACTGCACCTTCCAAACCCACAATTTCTACCATCTAAAAGGACAAGGGCAACTGATGCATGGGAACACCACTACTGGGGAGTTCCCTCCATGCCACATACCATCTTGATTTTGAAATATATCACAATTTCTCCATGGCCACTGGGTCAAAATCCTGGAATACCCTCCCTAACAGCACTGGATGTACTTCTCCACAGGGATTGCAATGATTCAAGAAGGTTCACTACCACCTTCCCAAGAGGAAGTCGGGATGAACAATAACTGCTGGCCTAGCTAATGATGCCCACATCTCTTCAATTAATTTTAAAAATCTGAAAACCCATGAAATCATCATCAAAACTTTTCTGTTGCTAGTTTAATATTTCTTTGCTCTTTTTTGCAGATTGACATTTTGGTCAACAATGCTGGCCGTTCCCAACGCTCTCTATTCCTAGACACACATCTTGATGTTTACAGGGCAATAATGCAACTGAACTTCCTTGGTACAGTCTCACTGACCAAGTGTGTGTTACCTTACATGATCAAGCAAGAGAAAGGACAAATAGTTACTGTCAGTAGCTTGGCAGGCCTTGTCGCTGCACCTGTTTCTACAGGTTATGCAAGCAGTAAACATGCTCTTCAAGTAGGTGATTTAATTGCATTCAGTAATTATTTTAGCTGTCCCAAACTTATCTAATTGACCTTTATTCTCCTGTTGTTAGTTTTCTGATGACATGGCTCTTTTCACAATTCTGGGCTATATTGAGTTGCATTTTCTTTAAGAATGCAGCTATTGATTTAAATCTTAGAGCTGAGATGAATAAAAGTTGTGGGATTGTTATACCTCAGATAAAGCAAAGTGCAGCATCATATTTTTAAGGATCATTAAAACTTTTAAAACTAATTTCAAGTATAAATTTTTGGATTTTTTCACATTGTGAAGTCTTTTAAAAAGCATCCCTCTGATTATAAGCTGAAAATTGCTAAATTATCTGATCTGTACTGGTTTCAACATGCTGACCAATACATTAATAATATCATGAGCACCAACAATACTAAAACTTGAGAGATTTTGGGATGTGATTTTCAGCAGCAAATTTTCAGAAGTTAAAAGCAGATTCAGGGTTTACGTAAATCATATTAAGTCACAAGACAGTTAATCATGTTTTTTTTGTTAAGAATTCATAGGAAAATTCTTACAGCTTGACTTAAACATATTGGTTGTTTTGAATGCGCTGCTAGGCATAACAGCATGTGGAATAATACAATTAAAAATAATAGAAATGGTTTAATGATAGTAAGACTGTCACTTTTATCATACACATCACACATGTTGATTCTATACTGTATTCCCTTTTCTAGGGATTTTTTAATTCCCTTCGACCAGAGCTTGCCAGCTATCCAGACATCATAATCAGCACCGTTTGTCCAGGACTGGTACACTCTAATGTTGTGAAAAATGCTTTTACCGAAGATCTATATAAGGTAAAGGGACGGACAGTTCACCAGAGTCACGAGTGCAGTACATCTAAGATCAGTGGTGGGCAACCTGCAGCCCAGACTGTTGCCCATGTGCAGAGTTGCCCCATTCCACTGGTTTCAATCTGTGTACCTTTTTACCTACCAGTATAACTGAATTAATATACATGTAAAGCAAAGGCACATGGTGAGGTTCATGCTGTTTACATACAACATTGACTGTCAGAGCCTTATGCTCCCTCTGCATCCAATCAAATGTCAATATTTTTTCTGTTTTTACCACTTGAGTTAGAGAGAGTGCAGAGAAGGTTTACCAGGATGTTGCCTGGTATGGAGGGTCTTAGCTATGAGGAGAGATTGGGTAGACTGGGGTTGTTCTCCTTGGAAAGACGGAGAATGAGGGGAGATCTGATAGAGGTGTACAAGATTATGAAGGGTATAGATAGGGTGAACAGTGGGAAGCTTTTTCCCAGGTTGGAGGTGACGATCACGAGAAGTCACGGGCTCAAGGTGAGAGGGGCGAAGTATAACTCAGATATCAGAGGGACGTTTTTTACACAGAGGGTGGTGGGGGCCTGGAATGCGCTGCCAAATAGGGTGGTGGAGACAGGCACGCTGACATCGTTTAAGACTTACCTGGATAGTCACATGAGCAGCCTGGGAATGGAGGGATACAAACGATTGGTCTAGTTGGACCAAGGAGCGGCACAGGCTTGGAGGGCCGAAGGGCCTGTTTCCTGTGCTGTACTGTTTTTTGTTTTTTTGTTCTTTGTTCTTTGAAGTTGATAGTTTTGTTTAATATATAAATGATTAAGCATTTTCTATAACTTGTTAGAAAATACTCAGCGTGTATTAAATGTATTCAATCTTATTCATGGAAGTCACAGTTATTGAACAAACCCAGTTTCAATCTTGCGGCACACTGAGATGAAGGAGGGCCACCAATGTGGCCCACTCATTAGCCTAGGTTGCCCATTGCTGTTCAAGATTATTTAAAGGATTGTTGTTTACCCTGTAAAATAATTTAATGTAAAAAATTAAGTTGCAATCAATGTTGTCATTCTTTTAAGTAAAATTCACACAACATTTAGAACAGTCATATTCATATTAATGAAACTATTGAGAACATTCAATATATTAGGACTGAACCAGTAAGTTTTTATCTTTAGTGATTCAATGGTTGAGTAAATTAAAATATATATTTATGGAGATATAAAGCAAAACCAATTCAAATTGGGGAAGCAATACCCCAAGATTTGGACTCTTGCCTTTGGAGCAGGCTGAAAGCATGGCTGATATGTTTACATTATAGGAGAGTTCAGAAATATCATTTTGTTTTGCACTTAATGTTGCTTTTCCTAGGCTGTGACTGAGACCTCTGTGCAAACCTGCAAAATGTCCACGGCTCGTTGTGTCCGACTGATGCTAGTTGGTATGGCAAATGAATTAAAGGAGCTGTGGATTTCAGAGCAGCCGATTCTACTTTATGTTTATCTTTGGCAGTATGCTCCCACCTTGGCCTGGTTGGTTGCAAACAAGATGTCTGTGAAGAGAATCAAAAACTTGAAAAGTGGTCTGGTAGGTAAAATTTTTGAATGATTAATATTTGTGTATTAACAGTCCTTTCTTTTAAGTTTGTGGATCTTTAATCATCAGCAAAACTTGTCAGCACCTTAAAAATATTCCTGGGTAAATCTAACAATGGTAAAAATGAAAAAAAAAGACATGATTGCATTTAAATTATCAAAATAAAAGCATCTTGCTATGGTTTATCTGTCATTGAGAGATGCTATTTCTTTATTTCCAGAGAGTCTGGGATGACTAACATATTTTGGATTAAAATGTTACTATTGACAATGGATTTTTTCCTCCCTTCAGATGCATAATTAGTGTTAACAAAATTGTGCTTTTCAATTAAATCTCTGTAAAATTTAAATAGTAATTTGTCCTAGGCTGCTTTAACCTAAATTTAGATGTACATTTTTTTAAGTGACTGACTTGAGTAGAAAATCATTGCTGTACAAGTCTCCAAGACAAACAATTGACCAGTTCAGACCAGATTTGGGTATTTTCGAGTCCTTGTTGAATTTTAACTAACTGAAACAAAGCAACTTGTAATTACACAGTGACTAGTGTACTTGGACTTGCCTCACTCCTGTACAGGACTGTAAGTCTGCCAGAATATTGTAGACCTGAAACATTCACAGAACTTCATCTTTTCACCACACATCATCTTGCCTGCTGTTGGATTCTAACATATTTATTTATGCCAGAGAATTGATTTGGTTGTAATTTTGCATTGCTAAGTGCATCATCTTGGAACAAACTTCAGGCTGCTTACCACTCTCTCTACTGGGAGCAGTGTTACTCGTTGGTCAGGCAGTTAGCAAATGTAGATGTGTCCTAGATTTGGGACAGTAGGGAGCAGGAACTCCATCTGATCACCATGCTTCGTTCAACTCTCAATGTGTGTATTTCCTGAGCATGGTAAGATTGCATTGCTTTTATTGATTTTCATATTCAACCAAGTGTGAGGAATTCCATGTGTTTATTTGTCACCAAGATCAGGACTATCCATTCAGTTGCTTCCCTTCTTTCACTTGCTCCCTAAGCCCAACCTCCCTACCTGTTAAGGTAAAAGTAGTCGCCATAGTCCCAGAGATGATCACAGACTAATCTCCCCTTAGAAGAGGAGAACTGACTGGTGGTGATTTAACCTGAGGATCACTGCACCTCAGGCGAGGGGCAAGGTTGAGAAGGCAGGCCTTCATGAATAACCCTACCTATAGGCACTGTGGGTGTACCTACATCATATTGATTGCTAGCTAACCACCTTCAATAGTAATTAATGAACAAGAAATTCTGGCTTTGCCAGTGACACCTAAATCCCATGAATACATATTTTTTTTAAATAGTGAATCTAGAGTAGTACAATTGCTATAATTTACCTAATGTACTCAAGAACAATTACCCTTTAAGAAGTTGCGCAATTATGCCAAATAGATAGTAGTTGTAAAGGGATTCTGCTCCACTTCATCAATGTAATAATAACTGATGTGTAACATGATAATGCTCATGAAATCCTCAAATAAGTAACCGTCCCACGACAATAGATAGTTTGATGTATGTAGATAATGGCATTCAAACTTGTATACTGCTGGGATTTAAAAACATCACAATTGTACACAGGAGTATCTTTGTTTCCCAGCCTTTGCTAATCGTTTTTAAATATATGTTTCAGGATGCCGATGTCTCTTATTTTGGAGAAATAAAGGTTAAAGCGGCTTGAAACTGTAACCATTATGCTTCGCCTAAAGAAAGTGAAGTTTTAGCAAAGGTACTTTTAATGAAAATACATCATTGTTTACGAACCCATCACAGTTGTTTTGTTTAAAATTATCAAAAAGAGAACTTGCATGTATATTTTCTAGCCTCTGAGGACGTGAAAGGCCCTATATAAATGCTATCTCTCTATTACCTCAATGATTGAAGTGTTGTCTCTGTTTAGTGCAGTGAAACCACCAGCAAAATCCTACCCACGTTTTTTCCATTGCCCTATTCAAAGAATGTCTACACAGTCTATGAAAATTTATTTTAAAAAATTTAGTTGGTTTAGCCTACAAGATCAGTCTTAGGCTTAATGCTGCCATGGTGAGGAGGGGAAAAATAACAGCTACAAATTATCTGATAACCAAACACTGCTAGTGTGACACCACACAGAAAATCGTAGTCCACGCTCACATGAATGGCCATTGAGTCTATAAAACAAAGGTTTTCTGCTCTTTAAAGATATGAGTAGCCATTTTAAAAGTCAAGGAAAAATATTCATCCACTACTTTGAGAGATTTTTTCCTTTTCTATTCAGAAAGAATGGCTCATGGATATTGGCAGTTCTCCAGTACCCTTACTCAGATAATTATTCCACAAAGTCCCAAATGTTGGCAAGGTATTTGACAATGGGATAACATTTAGTCAGGTTTAATCCTCACTTCGTGTTCGCACATACGTTATGATAAGAACGGTCCAAACAAACTCACCTGTACCTTTACTGTCTTCAGGTCAAATGCTAACAGCATTCTGTTCTTATACCCTCGCATTTGCATAACCAACAAGATGTTCCATCACTTCTTTATTAGTGCACACACTGAGCGATATTTATTATCCATCGTCATTGCACTTTGCTTCTTCTCCAGCTTTCAGCAGATGAACCACATGAACTTCCTCTTCAGGAGCCTTCAGATTCAACAGAAATTTGAAATTGGCATTTGAAATTGGCTAAGTCAGAAAGACCAAACCAGTTAAATCTGTTGCTTTATATGTCGTAAGAGTTTTAACAACACCAGGTTAAAGTCCAACAGGTTTATTTGGTAGCAAATACCATTAGCTTTCGGAGCGCTGCTCCTTCGTCAGATGGAGTGGGAATGTCTTCAGGGCCTGTGGTGACCTATCGTAGGTAAAATTAATTCTATTTAAAAAGGAAACAGGAAAACATGCAGGCAGGATCTTATTACTCTAGTTTGATTAAAGTGTTGTTTCTATTTTGTGAAAATGTTAAGTTAACATTCACCCTGGTGACCTTGAGGCATAATGGCTTCCTACATTACAATAGTGACAAGACTTCAGAAGTACTTCCTTGCATTGGAACATCCTGGGTTCCAGTTTTCTTCCAAATTATATTTGTGGGCATTGTGGAACCATGAAGGGGTATCATGAGCCACTGGCAAATGACTGCCATTTTAACAGAAAACCATGGAGCAATCTTAATTGCATTATTGGCTTTGATTTGCTTCTCGTCATGAAGCTACTGCCCGTCTCTGTTGCACCCATCATTTGAAGTAAAGAAACTACACATTTAAAATGGCAGTCAAGAGTAACATCTACAATAGCATAGTTTTTATTAGGTTTATATTATAGCATGAAAATGTATATAGGAAACTAAGGTACAGCTTTTGAAGGAATATCATTCATTCAGCATAATGAAAATATAGGGCACGATCTGAGTGGGGGTGGGGCTGTGATGGGAGCCTTATGCAGGGGGCCGGACGTCATGCAGCAGTGGATTGTGAAGAAGGAGCATGTCAGGGGTTACCAGGGGACCCCTCGGGAGGGCCCTGATGTCAGCTACCCCCGTTGTAGGGGGAGAAAATGCCCATAATGGGGATGGGGGAATTCTGATGTTTGCAAGAGGGCGTCTTCCACTGACAGATCAAGGCACCCTAGCGAAATAGCACCTGAGCACTCTGAAGCCGGTTTAACTGTCGTGCTTGGCTCTGCCTCCCCCCCCCCCCCCCCCTTTGGGGGGAAAATTCTGCCCATACTCCCCTCTTTCCAACAGTATAGTTAATTAATACAAATCAGTCAATTGTGTGGCACTTCATTGCTGTTGAGACTTAGTTTGAAATAGCAGCTTGAGATTAATGGGACCCGGGTGCACTGACATTCTTCTGACTCAATTTTAAATAAATTCAGTCTTATTTTCGTAATTCCATTCTAAATTTTTCTGTCCACATTTATAAACTCCTGACAGTGTGTCAAGTTCTTGCTGAAATTATACTGTCCTACTAAATAGAACTCAGCATCTGCACTGGCAAGAGTGTAATTAGTGTGAATGTGGACATTGAAGTTTCTAATGTAGGAAATTGATGAAAATTATGCATGGACTTGTGATTAATTTTATTACTGCATTTATTGTAATAGTTTAAAACTAATTTGTTCATGGTTTATTCTTTTGTACATTGTTCATTTTAAAGACATTTAATTTGGAAAAAAAGCCTCAGATGGTTGTGATGAATATTAAACATAGGACGTAGGATCTGATCTTGTTTACAATAGTTTGTATAATTAATTGTGAATTAATATGTAAACTTCCCTCAACAATAATAAAGTGACACTTTTGAAGGGTTGATTTTATTTCATCTGCTCTGCATTGCTCAGTTGTAAATATGCCATAATTTAAACAATTTCATTACACTATGCCATTATAGAAATAACCTACTATTCCAATCCATGCCTACAGTGAAATAATCTATCAAGGGTAAGTAATATTGATGGATGTTTGCACAAGCACCTGTACAAATGTTAATGTTTTCTGTGTGGGGGTGGGGGGGGGGGAAATAATTAGAAACTTCATTAACAGAGGTGTATGTCAATACATTAAAGAAATGAATTACGTTAATTGGGATATTCTGAACGTTAAGATACTTACTTGCAGTCCTGAGGGCCACACTCAATCAAGTGGGCTGCGAAAGCAGGGTTCTTTCTGTCTGTTTCCTAATGTGGATGTCAAAGGTTACAGCATTCTGTTGGCACCCTTGCCAATATTCTCTCAGTTACTACTACTAAACAATTAAGTATCTTGGTATTTATTTCATTGTTATTTATGGCATCTTGATGTGCACAAATTGACTGCAGCATTTCCCTACATTATAACAATGACTACCTGTCAAAAAAGTACTCCCTGTCTACAAAGTCCTTTGGGACTGGAGGTTGGCATGGTGATATGTAAATTTGAAAACTTTGTAACTTTCAGATTTCCTTAAGTGGACAATGTTGTACAGAATTGAATCATAGGATCCCTGCAGTGCAGAAGGAGGCCATTCGGCCCGTTGTGCCTGCACCAGCAACAATCCCACCCAGGCCCTACGGCCACAACCCTATGTATTTACCCTGCTAGTCCCCCTGACACTAAGGGCCAATCTAGCATGGACAACTTGCACATCTTTGGAGTGTGGGAGGAAACCCACGCCGACATGGGGAGAAGATGAAAGCTCCACACAAACAGTCACCCAAGGCCGGAACTCGGGTCCCTGATGCTGGGAGGCAGCAGTGCTAACCACTGTGCCGCCAAAACCAAAATTGGTTTACATGTTCTCATCAGCTGGCATGGGGCATGGTCCCCTAAAAAAACATAAATGTTAATGGAATGTAAAAAATGCTTGATCATCTTTAGCACTTTTTGGTGAAAGAGTTTTTCTTTCTTAAATTTTTTAAATCCTCTTGAATAGAACCATGCTATCAATATTTGAGAGAAACCTACAATATCACTATTTAACATCCTACATTTGTGACTTGTAATCAGACTTCTGCAGATATATTCGTCCCATATAATTTTAAATGTGTAACATTACCTTTCTGCCCATTCCCAAGTTACATAACTTGGTTGTCAGAAAACTGATGAGCATGGATTTGAGCTCTTGGTAAATACAAGGAAGAGAATTTCAACACAATTGACAGTGAACTGTACAACTGCCCACAAGATGAGAGCACTTCGGTTACACTCACCTTTTGGATGTACGGAACCCAATGAAATGCATAGAACATGGATATATACAACTGCATATTCTCATTCAGTTCTCAGATATAGCTTTCCAACCATCATCCCAAGTTTGAGCCTTCTCAATCAACCAGTACTCATGTGAATGCTTTCAGCAAAATGGTAGGGTCGAAAGGCAGCAAATTTATGTTGCTGCTCGTGTTAAGCACTGGGTTCTGGCTTACTTATTATCAAATACTAATCAGAGTGAACCTTCAGGAACTAATAAAAAAAGCACAGCCTTACCCTCCTGCTGCTTTTCCTATTGACACAAATTGACAATGGTTTAATTCTGAATCTCACATATGGCTATTATATAGCTAGAGTGTTTAAAAAGTTTTTATATATTAAAATGTATCTTTTTGTATAGAATGTTTTAAGTTTCCAAGTAGAACTGGAGTGAACAAACTATAGCCATAGTCTGCAAACAACCACAAAGGAGAACGTGACCATAAAGCCCAGACACCTCAGTACTGCAGTGTTTTTGATTTGCTGTTTGGTTTGAAATTTGTGGGTTCTGAATTCGTGAAGAACTATTTTTTACATTAGCGAATACATGCTAAATAAGAATAGCATCAAAATCCATTGTCTTAAGCAATTTCAAGTATAAGAAGAGTAATGGAAGGATAGATTTAATTTAATGTGGCTTGTAAGACTCCATAGCTTGCATCTCGGTGATTAACAAAAGACAATAGTCATTCCTGATATAAAGTAAACTTTAATTTTATAGAAGTTCACGAAACAGTAAGTTTCTTCAATATATACAGATTTAAACCTGGAAACTGTCATAAAAGTTATATCAAATACAGCCGTACATGTCATCATTGTAATTTCATTATACAATAACCCACACTTCTAATAAATCTGATTTGAAAATGTATTGCTCATTTGAAAAACAGGAGTTGCCCATCCATTTAAAAACTGCTGATAATAAAAATGTGTTAAGGGATAACAAGAATAATGGAAGATTATATATACTAAATGGTTCATACTGTGCAGCGCTAAAAACAAGAGGCACTGTTTGAGGTTTAATCATGTTCAATACAATTTCTTGTATGGTTGCTTTAAAAACATTTGCACACAGAATTTCAAAACAGTGTGCTTTCTGGCACCCTACAATCTTGCAGATTCCTAATAAAGATGTGGAGATGCCGGCATTGGACTAGGTGGGCACAGTAAGAAGTCTCACAACACCAGGTTAAAGTCCAACAGGTTTATTTGGTATCAACGAGCTTCCGGACCGCTGCTCCTTAATCAGGTGAGTGGACTCACTTGATGAAAGAGCAGCACTCAAAGTTCCTAATACCAATTTAACTTGGTGTTGTCAGACTTCTTACTATTCCTAATGAAACAGTCCTTTTAACAAAATGTAATTGATTAGCCAAATAAGAACTTGCTTTACTTGTATTCTAAATGTTGTACAATTTATTTAAACATTATTTCCTTTATGTATGGGTTAGCAGGTTGGTCAGTCAGGCGACTAACTGATTGTCACCAATATCTTTTAGCAAATGCTCGTAGCCACACACCCGTGTGTGTGTGTGTGTATATATATATACATACACACACACACACAACTCTTCATACATTTCCTTCCATGCAGCAGATTGTTACCACAGCTGATGTTCTGCACAACTCAGATTTGTAAGTGAGCAGAAACAGTTTCAGTTACTAAGTTCTTTCATTCTGGGGTTCTTAAACTAGCACGGAGTATATCAGCCTGCCATCATTTGAGGTCTTAAAATTACAATTTATGGAACTAGCAAAAACAAATGCAATACTTCATTCCAAACAAACCATGATATACCCATTTGCACTGTTACAAACAACATTCAAGATGAGCAATTGCAATTGCCAAAGGGGGATTTTAGCATGACATTTAAGAATGGTTTTACTAGGACTTTTCCACATCAAGCAAGTTTTCAATTTAAATCAAATATCTGTTCCATTTGTGTTGTGTTGAAGTTATTATAACTTTAAAGCCACAGAGGTATTTTATTGCAAATAATTACACATTTTCTTAGTACTGGTAATCCATGGTAAATAGTTTAGGTTTGAAGGGAAAAAATCCTAGGTAAAACAAGATTTTACTGTCAATTATTGTATTCCTTGCAATCATGTAGTGAAATATTTCAGAATGAAGGTTTTTAAAAATGTGCCTCATTCCAATTTTTTCAATAAGCTGCCACACTTTTACAAAATAACACAATCCATTGAACTTATGATGCAGAAAATAGTATACAACATAAACTCTCTTCAAAGCTAGTGGCACATACTTGGATACTAGATCATAGTTGTCTCCAATTTCATATTCCTAACCTAGGTTTTGGCATACTTTTAAACAGAGGATTCACAGTTGAGACCAATTCTAGTCTATAACATTCCCCACCCCAACCCATTCTTGTTTCCAGGGATACAAAAAGACTACAAAAATCCACTAATTAAAAATCATCAGGAAGGTTTTAAAAATACCAAAATTATCCTGGCAATAACTTTTGCATAGTTGATACATGAAGAACCCAGCAAAGCATTGATTTGTACTAGTTCAAGTAGTAATTCATCAAAGTGCCAAATCTCAACTTTTAATAATGAGGGAAACATTTTACTTTCATTGCTTCCATAGTAATAACTCTGTTAAACACCGATTCGAATTTGCAATGAAATTCTTCAGAACAGAGGCATATGAATTGACGTGGATGAATAAATGGGATAGCCAAGGGGAGGGTCTGCTGATTGCACTGTTAAATTTCTCAGTAACACAGGCTGTGCTTGTATACTGTATCGTTCCTCGTCATCATTTGTAGCATACAGAAGTTCCCAAGACAAGTTGGCCCACTGGCCTCTTATTGCTTCGGCATTCAACCGTCCAACCTGCAACAACATTTCCTGCAGTGACAGCACACGTCCTGTATATGTGCTCTGCAAAAGCAAGAACAATCAAAACAATTTTAACTCAACCAAGAGCTAAGAAAAATAAATTTGACGTTTCATTTTGCCCTAACAAAAATTTCACAGGCAGAAGTTTGGGCAAGTGATATGTTAAGAGTGATTTCTTAGGCAAATCCAGACATTTTCATTTATTCTAGAATTTTTACTGTAAAACTGTAGTGATGGAAAATGAGTGGTGGTTTAAATTTGCAGCATTCTTTCAAATGGTTATGGGTTCAAGCTTCAGTCATGCTGTGTGATACTGGTAAAATGCCAGCAGCTGTCTGTTCTAATAAACATAAAAGTCCCATGCCACAATTTGAACTGAAGTGAAATGTAGTCAACCATTTCTCAGGGCAACACCACTTAAAAAAACTGATCTTCATCTCATTTGTCAGATCTTGCTATGTGCAAATTTTCTGTCTTTGTTATTTAAATAACAGCAACAATAGTGTACTTCAAAATTAATGGGCATGATAAGCAAATACACAAGTGCATTTTTTTCTTGCCCAGGCATAAAATTGCAGAAATGTATTCATGTGAATGTTGTAGTTAAGGTGTAGATCAATGGTCCCAATGATAGATCAATAAACCTATGAATGATTGAACATTGAACTTGAAAGATCAAGATGGCAAACATAAACCTACCAGAACTGGAAACAAGGGGTGGAATTTTCCCGTCCCGCCCACCGCGGGAATCGTAGTGGGTGGGAAAGGTCCGTTGACCTCAGGTGGGATTTTCCAGCCAGGAAAATCCTGCCCAAGATATCATCTTAAAAAGTAAAGACCTAGACCACAAGGATTCATTGAATGAAGTGAACAAGATTAAAGATGCAGGTTACATGGATTCCAAAGCACTCAACATATTTCTTAATCAAGTTGCTTTTGTTTTTTTTCATTACCAATAATGTTTTGGCAATAATGTTGTTAATAGTAGCAACCCAGTACTTTTACAGAAATGCGAAAGTAAATTCCAAATATATAACTCCGCTATTTGTTATATAAATTCAAGTTTCAAAATAAAGTCAAAAAATATTTCCATTGATTTCTCAAGTTATCAGGAGATTTGGTTAGACAAAGATAACCTAATATAATCAAATGCTTTTGTTAAAAATAAATCCTATCTACAACAGAGAAAAGACACATTCAGTGAAGTTATGATGAAAATAAAAGCTTGTGGTGTGAGGGTAACGTATATGGCACGGATTGAAACAGGAAACAGAGTTGACATAGATTGATCTTTTTCTGGTTAGCAGGATGTGACAAGTGGTGTGATGCAGGGATCCGTGCTGGGGCCTCAACCTTTTACAATTTATATAAATTACTTGAATGAAGGGACTTTTGCTGACAACACAGACAGGTAGGAAAGTAAACTGAAGAGGATGTAAGGAGGCTACAATGGGACATTGATGGATTAAGTGAGTTAGCAAAAAATCTGGCAAATGGGAATATAATGTGGACAAATGTAAAATTGTCTATTTTGGCAGGAATAATAATAAAGCTTATCTAAATGGTAAGAGATTGCATAGGGATATGGGTGTCCTGGTGCATGAATTAAAAAGACTAGTACACAGCTACAGCAAGTAATTAGGAAACCTAATAGAATGTTATTGTTTGTGAGGGGAATTGATTACAAATGTAAAGAGGTTATGCTTCAGTTGTATAGGGTATCGTGAGACCACATCTGTAGTATTATGTACAGTTTTGGTCTCCTTATTTAAGGAAAGATGTAAATGCATTAGAAGTTGTTCAGTGAAGGTTTACTAGACTAATAACAGGAATGGGCTAATGAGGAACGGTCAGAGAGGTTAGGTTTGTATCCACTAGAGTTTAGAACAGTGAGAGGCAACTTGATCGCAACCTTTAAGACTCTGAGGGGTATTTACATGGTGGATGTAGAGCAGATGTTTCCTCTTGTGAAAGAATCTAGAACGAAGGACACTGTTTAAAAGTAAGGGGTCACTCATTTAAGACTGTAAAGACACCAGCAAAGCCTGATGGTTAAAAGAGCAGACTGTGGGAGCAACAAGGTTGCAGAAGTTTGCAGTGAAAAACAAGCACAGGAGCTAATTGGACAGTGACTTGCTATACCTTGAACAGACAATGATTGAACACAGACACCTGCATTGTGTTCTTGAGAGAGATACAACCCCTTGAAAGACAACTCGCTGAGCATTCGTGACCACAAAGCCAGTAATTTATCAGTGCTTCTGTCAGTACGTGACTGAAAGCATGATCAGTACTAGCAAGATCCATATAAGAATGAGAGATAGTGGGTGCGATAACCTGCAAGGCCCACCATTGTAATAAGACCCCGAGTCCAGGACTCAGACATCGGAACAAAACCCGTCAAGAGGGAGTCAGACCACCTCTCCCCAACATAGGTAGAATCTGAGTCCAAATCATGAGTGTGGCTATTTTTGTGAAGCTTTTGATCAGCAATGGAGCAGGCTCGAGGGGCCTACTCCTGTTCCTAATTCATATGTTTGTATTACCAGGTATTTTCCCTACACACTGCCACAATCTTGCAGGATGACAGCATAATCTAATTCTTTCATTGGATGTGGGTATCGCTGGGAAGGTCAGCATTTGTTGCCCATCCTTAATTGCCCTAAAACTTGCCAGGCCATTGTGGAGGGCAGTTAAATGTCAATCACATTGCTGTGGATCTGAACTCATACTCAAAAAACTTGACACAATCCAGGACAAAGCAGCCTGCTTGATTGGCACCTTATCCACAAACATTCACTTCCTCCACCACCTCTACACAGTGGAAGCATGTGTACCATCTACATTAAGCACAGCAGAAACTCACTAAGGCTCCTTAAGGCAGCTCCTTCCAAACCCAGAGTTGCTATCATCTAGAAGGACAAGGGCACAAACATATGGGAACACTGCTATCTGGAAGTTCCTCTCAAAACCGCTACCATCCTGACTTGGAAATATATCACCTTTCTTTCACTGTCACCGAGTCAAAATCCTCAAACATCCTAACAGCACAGTGGGTGTACCAACACCACATGGCCTGCAGCACTTCAAGAAGGCAGCTCACTATGCAAGGGTAATTAGGGTTGAGCAATGAATGCTGCCATAGCCAGCAAAGCCCAAATCCCATGAGTGAATAAAAAGTGAAAGAATGTTCTGATGGTTCTTGCTAATACAGCTTTGTAACTTAAAGGCTATTCATATTACAGTCAAGGATAATAGGCCATTGATGTGCGGGTTAGGTGGATTGGCTATGCTAAATTGCCCCTTAGTGTCAGGGGGACTAGCTAGGGTAAAAGTATGGGGTTATGGAGCTGGGTGGGATTGTGGTCGGTGCAGATCGGATTGGCCGAATGGCCTTCTTCTACACTGTAGGATTCTATGAACATAATTGCTGATACATTATCAAGAATATAATTTTGTTAGAATTATTTGGAAATCAAGGAGATCAGAGAAAGCTGTATAGGTTCGGTGTCGTCTTCGGCAATCAATTGCTAACATGTGAGATCATTCACCTAAGAAACTCTCCCAAAAAAATTCTAAGTGCCGAATTTGAGTGAAAACTGGAGTAAATCACGCTGTTTTTTTCAGTGGGAGTTCACAGTGTACTGCTGAGTGCACCAGTGTAAATTGCGCTAAAAATCAGTCCCAGACCCATTAATAGCATTTATATTACATGGAAATTCAAATTAACATAAATTATGCAGCTCCGCACCTATTCCTGACGCGGAGCTGATGGTGCCGGGAGACACACTCGGGGCCGGACGCCCAATGCAGATTGCACTAATCCGGCCCCGCTGAAATCTCCCATCCTGCTGTGCTAAAAACAGAATCAGCGCAGCAGGATGGGAGAATCACTCCCTTGGTTCTTAGGGTTTCTAGGAACAGAGAAACTGTTGTTAGTATCTAAAAACTGGCCATGGGTTCTGTGGGTCCTTGCGTGGCCGATGAGCCTGATCCGAGAGCTGCAGCTCCGACCGCACACTTGGCAGATGTTTCCAGGTGGTGAGATTGGTCCTAGGACTCAAGATCATTGATATTTCTTACTCAGCCTCTTTTTCTGGACTTCCTCTTGCCGTTTGGTGTTCTTGAGGAATTGTGTCCCATCAATCAAGGAGGTTCCTCCCAGTAGGTCTCCTCTGAGCAAGTGTGTCCCAGGCATTGACATCTACGTTGATTTCTTCAGGGTGTCTTTGAAGTGCTTCCTTTGTTCTCCTCTTAGTAGGGAGCCTTCTTTGAGCTGAGAAAGAAGATTTGCTATGGCAATCGGGACTCTGGCATCCTAAGCACATAGCCGGCTCAACAGTTTTGTTTTGGATGATCATGACCTTGATGCTGGTGTTCTTGGCTCCTTTAAGGACGCTGACATCCTCTCAGCTGATGCAGAGAATCCGTCTCAGACTGCGCTGATGGTAGTTCTCCATGGCCTTAAGGTGGTGTCAGTACGTAGTCCAAGTTTCGGAGCTGTATAGAAGGGTTTCTTGTACACGAGGATCTTGGTATTAGTATAGGTGTCGAAGACTCTCACCCTTAGGTGTCCAAATGTGATTTGAGAAATTTTTTTCACACAATTGGTTCAGGTCTGGAATGCACTGCTTGGAAGTGTGGTGGGGACAGGTTCAATTGAGGCATTCAAGAGAGGATTAGACAATTATTTGAATTGAAACAACATGCAAGGAAAAGGCAGGAGAATGGCATTAGGTCATAATGCTCCATTGGAGAACTGGTGCAGACATGATGGGCCAAATGGCCTCTGCACCATTACAATTCTGTGATTCTGAGGATATCACAAATGTGTTTCACAGCCAATAAAGTACTTTTGAAATCTACCCACTGTTGTGCTCCAGAAAACACAGCCTCAATTTACACAAACTGAGTCAGAGGTAAGAATGCTACCCACTGAGCCACATCAATGTGAAAGGAACTAATAATGTTGATATGGTGCGTAATGATGCTTAAGGTTTTGAAAAATCCATTATTTTGTAAATCAATTGTTAAAACAAGAAAACATAATGGTGTACAAAAAACAATTCTTTCTTCATTTATTTGTTAAAAGTACTTACCAGACTGGGGTCATAACCCAAGGAGAAGAGGCAAGGCTTTTCCTGCAGTACAGCCTGTTGCCACTGGGGCTCTGACACCATACCAATGAACCAATCTCTATCGTATTCTTCCAAATAATTCACCAACTCAACAAAATTTTCAACTGGACCTAGGCTGGCTTTGTCAAACATCAGCTTGAAGGTATACCTATGTGAAGAAATGTTTCACCATGATCACACTCTGCATTTCAATGAATTCAATTAAGTAACCCCATGCATCAAATTGCAGTTTTACAATTAAACCAAGAATTTTCAGCAGTAACTGCTCTTGTGGAAAAGCATCACATTTTAATTACCTGAATGCCTTTAGTGCAAGTGTGAACAGCTCGGGCTTTTGAGTCAGCCAATCTAAACCCAAAGACCAGGGTATGTCACCAGAATACACCTTAAAGACTTGACTGGGGCTCGGGATTGTAGAGTCTGTTCCTAACATTACACCATAACAAGTCATCACCACTTGGGCATACATATCTCTCAAAGTCTCATCTCCTTTCACTTCAAAGATAATGGAGGATTTTTCATCAGAGTGGACAACGTCCAAGAGAGTAAGAACAAATGAATACCAATCTTTAGGGAAGGACTTCAACAAATCTTGAAGCAGTAGTGAAGGGAAAGGTCCAGATTGCCAATTTTCTGGCACTTTTAGCTTATGCGAGTAAGGGGAACTGAAGACAACCAATGGGCCCATTTCATGGCTACCAGTTTCCATAAACCTCTCTCTTCCTTTGTCAGTAGCAGGAAGTCCATATGTGGGAGTTCTTCTTGGTAATTCTTCATCATTCATATCAGGAGATAAGCTGTGTGTTTCAACACTCCCAGGAATAGATGTTATTATAGGTTGTGTAGTTATTTGTTGCACACCTGTGGTGCTTTTAATTAAACTTATTCTAGTCTTTCTTCCAATGGATTCCAGTTCAAACATATCACCATCTGACCATTCATTAAATGTTTCTGAATTCATGCTGTAGGAATCTTTGGGACTTTTAGAAGATTCTGTTTGCACTGAAGTAATTGTATACTCATCTGACCAGGTTACATTTTGTTGTAGTGGCTGGTTGTCTTGAAAGGTTTCAGAAGATTTTGACTTAATAGCATAATGTAGAAGTACCCAAATGAAAACTTTAGCAAAATCTTCTTTTAACTGTTTTAAATTTTCATGAGAGTCAATGATTCCTGTTAAAATATTCCGTGCATCAGAGTAAACTTCCACTGGTAGTACAGCACAGGGAGTCAAGATGTTGCCAATATGCTCATTTATAGGGCAAGCTTTCGCTTGGTCATCTTGTTCAAAGGCCATTTCAAACACCTCATCCACTCGTCGGGCTTCTGCAGTGTGGCATGATGTTTCTTGGAGCTCTAAACCCTGACAATAAACAAAAATAATTTCACATCAAATATAAAAATCAGTCCATCAAAATGACAAACATTATTTGATTACAAGTATTGCACAATCATGAAGTCAGAATTCCAATGGACTGTTATATTTTTGAGCGGAAAATTATTTAATTTCTCTCCCATTCGTGTTATTCTTGGTTGACAGAACAGACCGAAAAATACACCCAAGCCTCCACCAATGCCATCTGTTATGTAGCTGTGAGAAATGAGACACTAGCACAAAGTGACTCCTTCACATTTTCTTCGCTGTTGCATGTGATTCCTCTTGCAAACTTCAATGTTATGCACCCCACTGGGTTGAAATTTACTTGGACAGACAAGCTGAAACTTTGCTCTAAAAACCAATCCAGCATCTTAAGCAAAAATAAATTTGGGTAGACAATCCAGCTCAGAGAGCCATTCAGAGAGCCGGTGCAGATATGATGGGTCAAATGGCCCCCTTCTACACTGTAACAATTCTGTGTTAGTGACTGCTGTATATTTTAGACTGAAAGATGAAAAGCTCTTGAATTTTCCAATGTTTGGCACCAGCACAATGGACTGGCATCAGGCATGACACATTGAATTTCTATGGGGCAGCTGAAATGCTTAACAGTTGCTCTCAGTAGAAAAACAAATGAGGCAATAGGATATTTCAACCATAACAATCACAATTGTAATTTTTGCTTAAAGAAAGGTTACCAAATTGCGATCTTTTCTCTATGGTCCAAAACAAAGTTTGGTAGTATTTTTATAACTTTGCAGGACACAAAAATTAATTCAAAAGGGCAGTTTGTAATTGGCACAAATAACAAGACTGCTCAAATTACGTCTTCTCAACCAACAATTGTTGTTTAGGCCCCGTTTTGAACTGTTGGCATATTTGCTAAAATTTTTTATTTGAAAATACCCAAACTCATTCCACATAAAGCCTTTACAATATACCCCAGTCAGGAGACTTTGAACCCATTCGTTTTAGCTAGATTCAAATCAAAATACGAGATCAAAATGTACTCATTTAACGCAGTTTCACCCAACCCTACCATGTTTTTCATCAGGAGATGAAGCTATCTTACCTTAACGCTAATATAGCAGTAGCCAAAACCTCTTTCCAAAATCAAAACCCATATCAGTCGGTCCTGGAAGCGACACAGAAAATGAGATCCAGGTGAAAGATTGCCTGAAAATAAAATGTCAAACAATTAGCATATATACCAGAATTTTAAACCAAGTTAAACTTTGACATTGTATCCATTGTACACTTTAAAAAGTGTAAAAAATGTAAAAAGTACCAATTTAATCCATGAAGTATACATATGTGTATGAATATATGTATGTTTAGATATTTAGGGCAGTACAGTGGTTAGCACTGCTGCCTCACAGCGCCAGAGACCGGCCTCAGGTCACTGTCTGTGTGGAGTTTGCACGTTCTCTTCATGTCTGTGTGGGTTTCGGTGAGTCCGGATGCTCCGGTTTCCGCTCATGGTCCATAAATGTGCAGGTTAGGTTGATTGGCCATCCTAAATTGTCAAGGGGACTGGCAGCGCAAGTAAGTGGGTTACAGGGATAGGGCCTAGGTGGGATTGTGGTTGGCGCAGGCTCGATGGGCCAAATGGCCTCCTTCTGCACTGTATGTATTCTATGATTCTATGGATCTGTTGTAGTCTGTAAAAATTAAAATATCTGATCATGCAGCTCCAGAATGTCTGGCTTTGGGCATTAAATATGTTTCACTACAATAGCAGTAGAAGAATTAAACATTTTAAAATTCACAATAAAAATATTTAAACTGAATCCCTAACCCACAAATTGAGTTCACACACAGCACAAACTTCCACTCAGTCGCACAGATTTCTTTGAATCTTTAAGCCATAAAGGTTTCCAATTATCATTCAATTGTAAAGAAGTCTTGAGAAATAAATTAAAAATATGTCATGTTGATAAATAGCATCCTCTTAATGATAGAACATTAGACAGGATAGGTGGAGAGAGCAGTTAATAAAGCATATAGAATTCTGGCCTTTATTAATAGGGGCATAAAGTAGAAGGAGGTTATGCTGAACTTGTACAAGACACTATTTAGATCTCAGCTGGAATATTGTGCATAGTTCTGGGTTCCACACTTTATGAAGGATGTGAACACATTGGAGGGAGTGCAGAAGAGGTTTTCAAGAATAGTTCCAGGAATGAGAAACTTCAGTTATGAGGATAGATTGGAGAGGTTGGGAATGTTCTCCTTGGAGAGAAGACGGCCATGAGGAGGTTTAATAGAGATGATCAAAATCATGAGGGGCTGAACAGAGTAGATAGGGAGAAACTGTTCCTGCTCGTAAAAGGGTCGCAAGGGGTTAGATTTAAAGCAATTTGAAAAAGAAGCAAACGTTACAGGAGAAGGAAAACTTTATCCACACGGCAAGTGGTTCGGGTCTGGAATGCACTGCCTGGAAGTGTGGTGGAGACAGGTTCATTCGAGGCATTCAAAAGGGCATTAGATAATTATTTGAATAGAAACCATGTGCAGGGGTACAGGGAAATGACAGTTGAAAGGCACTAAGTTTGGCGAGCCGGTGCAAATATGATGGGCCAAATGGCCTTCTGCGCCATAACAATTCTGTGATTTCTGGACATCTCACAATTTAAAAGTTCATTATTAAATGAATTAATCCTCCCCATAGAATTGTTTGGACAAGTTTTTTTCCCCAAATGAAATGAATGGAAAAATGAAAGCACCCTGAGGCTATTATAATTTTGAAATTCTAAAGCTTTCATTCCAAGCAGAGAACACATTCAACAGTAAAACATTTCAAACCTGACACCTACTTTCATGTTTATAACCAGGCACTGAGATAAACTGAACCTTTAATTTTCAGGTTGCCTGGACATTTAAGCACTTCAAAATGTCAATACGAAACAAAAGTAGATCAAAAACCCAGCCTCAGCCTATTAACACTGTTCAGAAAATTGTGCTGAGTTTAGGAAAATCAAACATTGAAATACTACCATCAAGAACATCATCATTCAAATTTGGAATTATTCTTCACATACCCAAGCTGCCAGCAGAGAATGCCGTACAAAATGCAGCAGCCAGATTGTGCATCATGTGCTGGTAATATACAGAATCGGGACATATACATGCAGAAGCACCCACAGGTCCAGGCCAACTCTTGTTAGGTCTTGGAAATCCCACCAAAAACACTGGAAGTGTAAACAGTGGAAGTAAAGGTGCCGAAAGTGCTGAAGCAAGAGCTATGATCGTCAATACAACTGGGAACAGAATAATATTTAAAATAATTAAGATGCTAGAAGACTTTCGGCGCTGCTTCTTCTCTGTCCAAGAGGAGACGAGTACAGTCAAAGCAAATTTGAGCTTGGAAATTGCTTGAAAGAAACGATCTCGTATGATACCAACCTACAAAAGGAGATAAAAAACTGGGTTATAAAACTCTCCAAATTCTAAAGGGACTGGCTGTTTTTAAGTTCAAATTCATTATGAACATTTAGAACTTAAGAAATAGGAGCAGGAGTAGGCCATCTAGCCCCTCGAGCCTGCCCCGCCATTCAATAAGATCATGGCTGATCTGAAGTGGATCAGTTCCACTTACCCGCCTGATCCCTATAACCCCTAATTCCCTTACCGATCAGGAATCCATCTATCTGTGATTTAAACATATTCAACGAGGTAGCCTCCACCACTTCAGTGGGCAGACAATTCCAGAGATTCACCACCCTCTGAGAGAAGAAGTTCCTCCTCAACTCTGTCCTAAACTGACCCCCCTTTATTTTGAGGCTGCGCCCTCTAGTTCTAGCTTCCTTTCTAAGTGAAAAAAATCTCTCCATCTCTACCCTATCCAGCCCCTTCATTATCTTATAGGTCTCTATAAGATCCCCCCTCAGCCTTCTAAATTCCAATGAATACAAACCCAATCTGCTCAGTCTCTCCTCATAATCAACACCCCTCATCTCTGGTATCAACCTGGTGAACCTTCTCTGCACTCCCTCCAAGGCCAATATATCCTTCCGCAAATAAGGGGACCAATACTGCACACAGTATTCCAGCTGCGGCCTCACCAATGCCCTGTACAGATGCAGCAAGACGTCTCTGCTTTTATATTCTATCCAACTTGCGATATAGGCCAACATCCCATTTGCCTTCTTGATCACCTGTTGCACCTGCAGACTGGGTTTTTGCGTCTCATGCACAAGGACCCCCAGGTCCCTCTGCACAGCAGCATGTTGTAATTTCTTTCCATTTAGATAATAATCCAATTTGCTATTATTTCTTCCAAAGTGAATAACCTCGCATTTGTTAACGTTATACTCCATCTGCCAGATCCTCGCCCACTCACTCAGCCTGTCCAAATCTCTCTGCAGACCTTCTACGCCCTCCACACGATTCACTTTTCCACTAAAATTTAACTTTTATCTTTGTAATTCATATTTACTACAACCATTTGCACTTATTTGGAATCATTAACTTTAAAAAAATTCCAAGGCAATTTACAGTAGCTTCATCAAGCAAAAGAACTGAAAAGGCTGAAGCAAGACTGTTGGTACAAATTGAAACAGAATAATACTTAAAACAGTATTGATACTAGAATATTCTCAGTGCTGTTGCTGTTTCTTTGTTCAGGAGCAAAGAAGCACAATCATAGTAAATGTGAGCAAAATATAAAAGCAAAATACTGCAGATATTAGAATCAGAAACAGAAACAGCAAATGCTGGAAAATCTCAGTAGGTCTGACAGCATTTGTGGAGAGAGGATAGAGTCAATGCTTCGAGTCTGTATGACCCTTCATCACAGCTCTTTGAGCAACTTAATCTACAGTTTGTTTATACCTTCAGAACACAATTAACATAAAGACATCAATTAAAACAAAATAAATTGTCAAACTAGGGTCCTAAAATCTAATATAAAAGGATAGGCCAAATACCCAGACAGTAAAATCTCACATTTTCTCACAAACCAGAGAAGTTCATAAAACAGTATTGCTCGTGTGGCCAATGTGGTGGCATCAGGAAATCTATGTCCTTCCCTGACACCACAACAACATATTGAACCATTACAATGACTCAGGAGTCGACTGGAAAAGAACATAGTTTATTACAGAATGCAAAGTAAAACCAGTACTGTGGTGCACACACACTAGTCCCTGCCTAGGCCTGCCTTATAAAAGGTTCAGGTAATGAACCTGCTGGGCAGGCCACAGCCTATTACCAGGGGAACTCATATTCAACAAGCTCCACAGGGAGATCAATCAGTGATTCCCCAAGGACCTTGTGGGGGTTATCACACCTCTGTCCCTACCACCCACCCAGAGTCTGAGGGTTCCTCCTCACTCCCATGACAATGGGAGCTTCTCTGGGTCTTTGACCATGGCCTCATCTCCATTGCTTGGAAGGTCAGCTCGGGTGTGGGGGCGCAAGTAATGGATAGGTGAATGGACACAAAGAGCATTGAAGAGCCACAACAGAGGCTCGTCCTCAGTGGCGACCTCGGACTGGGTATCCGTGACCTCTGTCTCCATGGCCAAGCTAGAATCTTCATCATCCAGATGACTGGCTCAGGTTTTTAGAGGGGTGGGGAGTTTCCTGACCACAGGCTGGTATGAACAGACGGTATACCTGAGGTCCTCATTACAGGCAATAGGACCCTTTTTACCCGTGGGGAGTTTCAGACCTTCATGGGTATGAAGGGAGTGTGTGTACCATCGTGTATACACACTAGTCCCTTCCTGGGACTACTGTTCAGCAGGCCGAGTCCTGCCCAGTGGCCCCACAGGGAGATCAGTGATTCCCCATGGACCTCGTGGGGATTATCACAACAATCTGAGATATTTTTTCAATTTTATTACATATATCCACTAATGCCACTGGCTGAGCATAGACTGGGGCATGAACGCAAAACATTTTCTGGTCCATTCATCATCTCAGCAAACCACTAATTCTCAGTCAAACTGTCAATCTCAATTTCTAAAAGGAGTCCTGGATCTGAGGCAGTAACTTGCAAAACAAAACAAAAAAAAAATCTGATAGGCAGTTGATTGGCAAAGCCTTATGATGACAAAAATGCCTGAAAAAAATGCTCTCCCCCATGTCTCTAGCAGGACAAGAATAAAGAGAGACAAAGAGCAAGATAAAATAACCAAATGCATCATACAAGAGTCATCATCTTTGCAACTTTAGCAAAGATGCTTTTTTGGCAACTGTTCGCAGATGAATCAAAGCAGAATTTAATTATACAATGAAATTATAATCAAATATTGTATTATTTGAACATTATTTTTAGCTGCTGTATTTTATTACACGTGCTGTAACAATATTTTTAAGTGCACACAGAACATTTCTCTATTGCCAGTAAAATTCCATTACCATTTAAAACATCTAAATTGTAGCTTATAAATGTTCCTACTGAATTCAGAAAATCAAAACCATGCCCTGCTGGTAAAACATGCTGAGAAGCAAAAACTCAATAAGAAAATAGGGAAAATAAAAATTGCAGTTACCATTAGCAGTTGGATTCCTGTACCTATACTGTTCCACCACACCAAACTTGAATGCAATGTGGCAAGTCGCACAATTGCTATCACGACCACTTCTAATAGTGCATTCTCTGTATTCTGCCACACCTATTAAGACACAAATACTTGTTTTTATTATTTTTGACTTCCATTTTGTAAAACATGTTAAGTTATACAAATATCGATGACAAATTTTCTTGAAATGTTGCAAGCGATTTAAAAAGAAATTCAGGATCTACCAAAAATGTTGGCGCCTCTTGCCACGAAGACATTAGTATGGATTTTGTAGTCTGCAGCATTATGCTGAGAGCTGCTCCCAGTGGCAATTTACAGTCATTTGGAGTTTGATAAAACACAATATCCTCCACGGGTGATCTGGGATCTGTGAGAACAGTACAGGCAATAGCATCTCTCTTCAACCAATCATATTGAAGAATCCTTACTGAGGGAAACAGTCTGGACCAGGAAGTGTAACTGAGAATGTTTAATTCAATGTAAAAAAATTACAAAGAGAAAGTAAAATAGAGTGGGAAAGTAAAAAAAGAGATTGAGAAAGAGGTGAAAAATTGTTTTGTTTAATGTTGCAGATAAAAATATTTCAAGTCTGAAGGAATGAGACTTCACTTGTAAAATTAATTTTCAGGCCTTAGTAGTAATTAAGACACATCATAGTGTTAAAAATTTACTTACACTTGAACAGATAATCCCTAACTTTCAATGGGACATTTAGTGGTATTTCTGCAACTTTTTGTTTAACATGTTTAGAAGTCGAGTCTCAGGCTAGGTACCAACATAACAAAGCTATACAGCAAAGCAGTGGAAACCGGACAGAAATCTCATGATTTTCACATTTAACTAAGTTTGTGCAGTCTCCGGAAGTTGCTGTCTAAGTGTTTATAGCCTCAACAAGGACAAGGGCTGCAGATACATGGGAACACCACCACCGCCTGCAAGTTCCCCTCCAAGTCACTCATCGTCCTGACATAGAAATATATCGCCATCCCTTCACAGTCACTGGGTCAAATCATAGAACTCCCTCCCCTTCACAATGCTGTTAGCATTGTGGGTTGACCCACAGAACATGGACCACAGCATTTCAAGAAAGCAGCTCACCACCACCTTCCCAAGCGCAACGAGGGATGGGCAATAAATGCTGGTCAGCCAGCAATGCCCACGTCCCACAAATAATTTAAAAAATTCGCCAGGATCTTGTGATCCCAATAGCAGCGAATGCTAAGAGAATCACCTCTGTTGAGGGCCATAATAGCACTGCAATTTCCAATGATCTCACTTATACCAAAATCTTGATGTTGCGGTGTGCCACAATGGGCTCTAGAGAGGAGCCTGCCGTGATGGTTCAGCCAGGACCAATTGTCCAGCAGTTACTTTCTACGTTTGCACAGTCTTCTGAAGCATATCCCTTCAAACCAACAGGATTGTTAAAAACCTTACGCCCTGATGCCACTTCCTCAGTTCCTTACTCCTGCCAGTCAGCAACAGGAATTGGTGGGGAAAACTTCTTCCATCAAGGAGACCAACAAAATAGAAACAAAGAGTTTGAGGAACAAGAAGGATCAGAGCATAAAAATGTGCTAGGAATATATCTAGATATATAGTTTTGGATTTGCTAGCAAAAATTTATCTAGCCTTTTAATTCTATAGTCACTTGACTATAGAACAACTTGAATTTATATAGTGCCTTCATAAGAACTAACAACAGTAGGCAATTCAGCCTCTCAAGCTGCTCTGCCATTCAATACGATGATGGTTGTTCTCATTTCAGTCTCATCTCCACCTTTCTGCCTGCTCCCCACAACCATTCAACCCTCGAATTAAAAACCTACCTCCTCCTTAAATTTATTTAGTGTTCCAGTGTCCACTGCACTATGGGGTAGAGAATTCCACAGATTCACAATCTTTTGAGTGAAATAATTCCTCCTTATTTCTGTTTTAAATCATTAGTCTGAAACTATGACCTCTTATTCAATTTGTGTGCTGCATTACTTTATGACTCTATGGTATCCAATAAGGGGAAATATGCACTCTACGTCTACCCTGTCAGTTCCCTTTAACATCTTATATACCTCAATTGGATCTCCTCTCATTCTTCTAAACTCCAGCAACTATAGGCCTAAACTGTTCAGTCTCTCTTCATAAGACAAGCCCTTCATCCCTGGAATGAATCTAGTGAACCTTCTCTGAACCATCTCTAATGCATTTGCATCATTCCTCAAATAAGGGGACCAAAACTGTAAGCAGTGATCCAGAGGTCTCACCAATGCCCTGTACAGTTGCAACAGCACTTCTACTTCTATTTTCCATTAGCAATGAGTGCCAAAATTCCTTTTGCCTTCCTTATTACCTGCTGCCCCTGCATATTAACTTTCTGGGATTCGTGCATGAGGAAACCCAGATCCCTCTGCACCAAAGCATTTTGAAGTTTCTCTCCATTTAGATAATAAGTTACCTTTTTATTCCTCCAAACAAAATGGATAACCTCACACTTATTCACGTTAAATTCCATCTGCCAAATTTTGGTTCACTCACCTAACCTATCCATATCCATAAGTAAATTTATTATATCCTCATTGCAACTTGTTTTCCCACCTATTTTAGTGTAGTCTGCAAATTTTGGCTGTAGTACATAATACCCCTGCATCCAAGTCATTAATATAGATGGTAAATAGTTGGAGCCTCAAGAACCAAACCCTGTGGTGCACCACTAGTTACAGCTTACCAACCAGAAAAATATCCATTTATCCCCACTATCTGCTTTCTATTGGTTAGCCAATCCTCTATCCAAGCTAATATATTATTCCCAATCCTGTGGGATCTTAACCTTGTATTAACCTTTTGTGTGGCACCTTATCAAATGCCTCCTGGAAGTCCAGATACACTACATCTACAGGACCCCCATTATCCACTTTGCTTGTTACATCTTTGAAAATCTCCAGCAAATTAGTCAAACATGATTTACCCTTCATAAGACCATGCTGACTCTGATGGATTAAGCTTTGACTTCCAAATGTCTCATTAATACTTCCTTAATAATGGATTCCAACAATTGCCCCAACAACAGACGTTAAACTGGTCTACAGTTTTCTACTTTTTGCCTTTATCCCTTTTTGAACAGGGGCATTACATTAGCCTTTTTCCAGTCCACTGGAACCTTTCCAGAATCCGGGGAATTTTGGAATATTAAAACCAATTCCTCCACTATCTTTGTTGCCACCTCCTTTAAGACCCTAGAATGCAGGCCATCAGGCCTTGGGGACTTGTCTGCCTTTAATCCCAATTGCTTACTCAGTACTTTTTCCCGAGTGATGGCAATTGTTTTAAGTTCCTTCTTTTCTACAACCTCCGCATTACTTGTTACTATTGGGATGGTTCTAATGTCCTCCACCATGAAAACTGAGGAAAAATATTGATTCTTTGTCTCTGCCATTCTGTGTTCCCCATTAACTCCCAGTCTCATCCTCTAAGGGACCAATTATGATCTTAGCTACTCTCTTCTTTTTATATACTTACAGAATCTTTTGCTATCTGTTTTTGATGACGCATACCATGAAAGTCAGTTGAAGAAGGATAAAGGAGAAGTTATCTGACTGGAAAACAAAAAGGGAGCAAAGAATCACTTTGAACTGGCTCCTGAGGAATGAAGTGTCCTCTTAAGGGACAGAGCAAAGATTAATCACAGAAGGAGATTTAATGGGGAATGTCCTATTGAAATAGTATTTAGTTAATGCTTTTAGTTTGCACGCTACAGTAAAAGTCTTAAAACTTGAAATATTGTCATGCAATTCCTTTAGGCTGGTGACTGGAAATTTGAAATTCTTTGGAAAAAAAATTATTGGTTTTAAAGGGGATTGTAACAATACAACAAAACAAAAATCAATGCACCAATATAGAACAGAACTTACTATTCGGAATGCCCGTGTGAATCCAATACAAAGAGACGCTGTATGGAGATCATGTAATGAAGTATCAACGGAGAGAAAGGCTATCATGGCAAATGGAGAGACTGCAACAAACAGAAGGTTATTAGAACAATTTAGTCTCTAATAATGCAGAATGCTTCATTATGCCATTAACATTTTGAAAGGATAACATTGATCAAGCATAAACAAAGTTACTGTTGATTCATACTGCAGACAACTGGCAAGAGCCAGGACTTGAAAATAGGAAGTGAAAACTAACGAACAAAAATCTTTCCAACATGTTTCAGGTGCTATGTTAATGAAAGATCAAGTCAGTTTTTGTTAGGAAACAGAGATGAACTCTGAATGAGGAATGTATGATGCTGGGAAAAACCTGTTTCACCACCCACCAGCATTGTGCTACATTCAATGTGTATTACCACTGGATCAATCAGGTCTTTATGTTTAAATTCTAATACGATTTGTCCATTTTTCTTTACCCCTCATTTACTACAATTCCACCTTCATCTGGAAGGGTGCAATGTCTCACTATACAAATGTGCAATTCTGTAGTGAATTAATCACTTTTGCAGATAAAATACGCAGTCCCAAACACAAAAAGGCACTGTCAAAAAGGAATCTCTCTGCTTTGTTGGATATCGGTCCGGAATATCAAATCGTCTGGACCTTTTCCACTCCCTGCCTGTGCTAGGCTCAGTCACCTTTTTCCTCAGCATAGGCTCCATTCCAGACAAACCAGTCTTTCAAGAGCAGCGCTGTCAAGTCAGGAATGCAAGTCTGCAGTCACTGCTTCCTCCTCTTGCCACAAACCCCAACCTCCAAATTGCCTTACAACCATGCAGGCCACAGCACCACCCAGTGGTCTCTACCCAATTAACCCAGCCTCATATTGCTGCACGCATTAACTAAGTCTTTCTTTTAAAAAGCAGAAGATAAAAACGTAGTGAATGCAGTGGAAACAAAGAAGAATTAAACAGATTAAAGGGAGGGGAAGTGAGAGATTGAGAAACAGGCATCTTTTCAAAAATATGCCACACACAACCACCATCTAACCTATTACCATTTTAAGCAACTTACTGAGATTGAGGAGAATCCTTTGAATCCAGCCAGCCTTCATCAATATTGCTCGTTTTTGCTTAAATACTTTCACAGTTCTTATGCCTTTAGGAAATAAAGGATTTCGAAAGAATCCAAACAGGACATATGCACTTTGGATTTCTTGGAAAATCTTCCATACTACCAGAGTTACTATTAAGATATAGCTTATTATAGTCTGGGGACTTATTCGAGATGTAGTTGATTTTGTTGCAAAGGAATGTAACAAACCAGCTTCTGCAAGTGTCATTATGAGAAGACTAATATAAATCAAAGCTTCTTTCCAGCCAAGCTGCCATCCAATTCGGTTCCTGAAATGTTTAGGATATTCCAGTGAGGCATGAGCTGTCCTGCAGCAGAATCTAAATGAAGCCTCAACTTGGGTGAGATCGAGACTAAGTATAAATCCCATTCCAGTTGTGAACAGTACCACACCAAGTGTGTCTGGGATAAAGAACGTTGCAATCACCACGCCAACAGACACAATAAACATAACCAACAGCCTGCAAAAATAAAAGTCATAGATGTAAAATTAACACCACAATCAGCACAGCTCTATAACAGCCTAGTAGAAATTTATAATGTAGTCACAAATTCTGTAACTGTGTCAAGTCCATGTTTGCATTAATGATCATTAGGGCACAGAAATGACCATCCACTATTTTCTGGAGTCTAGTACATAGGGAATCAAAATAACATTAAAGGTAAAGCAGGGTTAGAACATGGGGATAACTGAAGTAAGGTCCAGGAAGGGCAGTATATCTGCAGGTGAAAGGGGTGGGATGGGGAAAAGATTGAGCACAGAAAGAAGGAAGAAAACTGGGGACAGTGGAAGGACGATGCTGAAGCACATACAGAACTTAGAGGAAGTTTAGTCAATGTGACGGAGAGGGGAATTTGGATCAATAAGGAATTCAATAGAGTTGATGTAGAAAAATGGTTTCTTCTGGTGGTAGAATCCACAACAAAAAGTAAAACCTTAAAATTATAACTCAGCCATTTAGGAGTGAAATCTGGAAGAACTTTGAAAGGACAGCGGAAGTCTGGAACTCAAAAATGTTGTTGGGCCAATTGAAATTTAAGACTTAAATTGCAAGGCTATGAAGGGAAAAGCTGGATAAATGGATTTTTGATACAGATCATTCACTAAATGGGAGAATAGAGTTAACTGACTGAAAGACCACTTCCCATTCCTATGTTCTGATTTAAAGTGGTATTTTTTAAAAATAGAAACTTACTAAACGTTTTTAACATTTAACAGAAGCAAGTTGTGTTGAAGATGTCATGAAAAGATCACAAATAAAATTCTAACTGTTGTAGAATTAAACACATTTGATGAACTGCATTATTATAATAGTGTCATAACATTTTGCAAATACAGGCCCTGCTACATTACAATGTAATTTTCAAGTTATGAAATTTCACATCCAGAACTCTGGTCAATCATTAAGCACATTGCAAGTCTCAGCGGAATAAAAGTACCAACAAGAATGACAACTGGTGGCTGATAAGCACCTTTTCTCTCAATATGTTTAATTGCATATTTGTTTTTAGACACCTGGTTTCTGACTTCCTGTAGATTAAAAAAAAGAGTTGTACAAATCTTCTGCTGCACGAATAAAGTGTTTGTAACTATGTTTACAGAGTATTACCTGGTAACTGACAACAAAAGGTTTTGTGCCTAGGCCAGTCTCAATTTCGGGAAATGCATGTGTATGAAACATTCTTCCAACTGTTTCCTTCCTTCCCCCACTATTTTCTTCAACTTACTCAGTTCCTTGAATAATTACTACAGAATCAGACATACTTTTTGCATACTCAGGAGTGATAATGCAATGTATTGAAATACCCGGATTTTTCTTCCCACTCGACCAACATAAAATGAAATAAAATGTGCTATGACAAAGTTTTTGCATCACAGTTTGCAAAAATAGTAGGCAGTCTAATTTATTGCAAAATCTTTACAAAGCATAATTTACATTTTATTTAGAACATGGTTAAATCAAGTCAGGGAACCATAAATTTTAGAAATTTCCCCCATTTTGGGCCTGTTATTTGCCCAATTGGTTGAGAAAGAAGGTTCCAGCAATTAGCTTCAGTGCCTCTCAGTTAGGAAAATGGTTTCCCCCTTTTGACCACTGTCCAGTGACCCTTATTGCAAATACACATATGTACATCAAATGAGAACAAGATAAAGTTTAATGATGCCATCTGAATAGATAGCACACTGACATTCACTGTCAAGTCTCACACTCTTGAATAAATGCAACTTCAGCAAAGCACTGAAGGACCTCTGGCACTTTCAACAGTACATCAGAAAACCAATGCCTTCAAAAGAGGAGGATGGGAAAGAACATTCATCAGAAAAGGAAAAAAAAGTCTTCCTCAGGTGGACTCTCATTAGTGTACAAGTTAGAGCAATATTGTGAATTGGGATCAGTTTCATAAGCAGCATCTTAACACAATCACAACCACATGTCTGAAGAGCTTTTGCAACATAACCAAACGTTGTACTGTGACCCTCAAAGAGTGGGATTCAGAAAGGCCAACCAATATCAAATTGGCCATCATGAAATATACTATAGCTTGAGGAGTATTGGATGAGAAGTATACAAATGTAAAATTCTAAGTTTACATAGGAACCGTGTTTTCTACCAAAAACATCTTGTGCTTTCCATTTGGGAAGATTTGAATCTTACCTTAAGTTGGTTGCCATGGGTGAACCTCCAAGCCCAAATTCTAAGACTTGCTCGAGAAGCCATAAGAAAAGTGCATCCACAGGAGGCAAAATACCAACTGCCCAAAGGACAGGCAGAAATACAAAAATAATGTGCAAGATCTGATTTGTTTGAAGCAGGGTTGCGTTTACAGTAAATCTGAGGAAAGGAAAAGTCACATATTAATTCAGAAAGCACCAAATGCTTCAGCTATTTATCTCTATATTCCAAATCTAATCTCCAGGTTCAGATAGCCTACTATTAGTTAAATATTGTGAGCAACTAGAATTTGGTCAAAGCAGAGGCAGTACAATATTGATAAATTTCTTTTAGTGAGAATGGAAAAGAATCTTCAGATTAAGCAAAATATATAACTCGAAATGGATTCAGTGTTTTACATTTTATCTTCTTGATCCACAATATCAGCTTTCTAAACATATATCAATTTCCACGTTTGCGAGCTCTTAGTGGAAGCTCTTTTGGAACAGACTGGATAATTTCTGCTCCTCTACAGGAAGCAGCATTAAGACAAATTCAAGTTGGGAGACATAATATTATGTACAAACTTTCCTTGATCAAAAATTATGACACCATACTGAATTTTTAACATTGTAACCGTTGTTCACAAAGGTTATTCGTTTCAAAAGACTTCCAAAGATTCGAGCCATTAATATTTTCAGATACACCATAGAAAGCATTCCTTCTGATTGTATCACAGCTTGGTATGGTTCCTGCTCTGCCCAAGACCACAAGGAACTACAAAAGGTCGTAAATGTAGCCCAATCCATCACGCAAACCAGCCTCCCATCCATTGACTCTGTCTACACTTCCCGCTGCCTCAGCAAAGCAGCCAGCATAATTAAGGACACCACACACCCTGGACATTTTCTCTTCCACCTTCGGGAAAAAGATACAAAAGTCTGAGATCACGTACCAGCCGACTCAAGAACACCTTCTTCCCTGCTGCTGTCAGACTTTTGAATGGACTTAACCTTGCATTAAGTTGATCTTTCTCTACACCCTAGCTATGACTGTAACACTACATTCTGCACTCTCTCCTTTCCTTCTCTATGTTTTGTCTGTACAGCATGCAAGAAACAATACTTTCACTGTATGTTAATACATGTGACAATAATAAATCAAATCAAATCAAGGTAGCAGGAGGAAAGAATTTAAATTAGACGGCTTCCACCAAAATGGGATTTGAATTTGGCCAAATATTTCTAAGTTTGGATAATTTCAGACCTAAATAACATATCCCTCCATATGGGCATCAGCATCACTAGAATATCAAATATCAGAATGGAAATTCAAAATTGAGAAAATCAGGGCAAAATCTGAATCCAAACACAGCCTTTGCCACTTCATTCATAATTTCTCACAACGCAACATAAAGATATTTTTAAAATGTATACCTGTAGGCAAGATCCACTGCAATGAAAGCAAAAATATAAAGTGGTCTGGTAAGTGCATTGATTTCATATGTATCTTGTGGTTGAAATGTAGCAGTCTCCACCGCAGTGTTTATTATTAATGAATATTCTCCAATGCACACAGTCACCCAACCAAAAATAAAGAGCACAACTGTTGCTCCTGTATTGGCATATAGTACCATTAACCTGTTAGGTAGCAAATACCATGTTCCAAGACCACATAATGCTCCAGCTAAAATGGAGTGAAAAACTGTATTGATTAAGTATTTTTTTCCAGGTATGATGAATTTTGTTGTCTCTGGCCCAGCACAGCTGGAAAAATCAAATTCATCCTCATCTGCCAAAGTATTTCCAGATGAGAATGTTTCGACAGTCATGTTCTTCTGTCTGGCACACAAATTCATGCCTTGAACGATGAAGGCTGTCAGAATCATCAATCCTGCGGCAAAGGCTGATGCCCAATAATCTTCTAATACATTTAGATGATAAAGAGCGGTCCCCACTCCACCAAAAACCCATGGTATCAGGAACAAGATGATCTGGTTCACGTAGATGTAAGGTGGAGCATAGTATCCAAGTTTGAATCGTGGTCCTCCTAGTACCGTCTGTGGAAATCGTTTCCAAAAGAATTCCTGTTTGTAGTCATTTAGTAGCGGGACATCTGGACCCATCCTGATTTCGCACAATCCTTACATCGTTAGTATTTCCACAGTGTGGTTTTGCCTGGGAATGTCAGAATTTAACAGTAAGACATCTAGATATCCACGGTTAGAATTAGATATTATTATATCTAGTAAACAAGCACTTCAAACTTGGCACCAAATTTCAGCGCAGTTGTCCAAAACATATTTACATGGTGTTGAGAAAGACAAACACAAATATGAAAGCATACAATATAATGGCAGAACATTACCTAGTGACTCACTACTCAACTTACAAACTTTCTAAAGACGCAGTAAGATATCCCATGTCATGGATAGCTCAAGATCTGTGATGTAGAATCTGTGTACTGTGATTCTGCTGCAGCGCAAATGCAAAACTAACTTGCCCATGTAGCACTGCAAATTTACTGAACCAATAGATCATATAACTGGTTGAATATTTTCACAAATAGATCTGTTGTAGATTTTATTTACCAGATTAAAGAACTTACTTAAAACGCAATTGCTTGTTCTTCACTCCCTAAAACCATGTTCCCAGTTTTTGTTGCATCTCCTATTAAGTAAAATGAACTATTTTATCCATTTATTAGATTTTATACATTGCCCCAAAAGAATTATTTGTCCCACTATTTTATCTCCCCATGCCAATGTGCATTTTCAGCTTTTTTTCAATTCATTCAAGGGATGTAGGCTTTGCTAGCTAGGCCAGAATTTATTGCCCATCCCTAATTGTCCTTGAGGAAGTGATGGTGAGCTGCCTTCTTCAACACTGTAGTCCCTGTGGTATAGGTACACCCAGAGTGCTGTTAGGAAGGGAGTTCCAAGATTTTGTCCCAAGCAACAGTGAAGAAACGGCAATATATTTCCATGTCAGGATGGTGAGTGGCTTGGAGGGAAACTTCCAGGTGGTGGCATTCCCATGTGTCCGCTATCCTTCTCAATGATATCAGTCATGGGTTTGGAAGATGATGTCTAAGGAGCCTTGGTGATTTCCTGCAGTGCAGTCTTGTAGATGGTACACACTGCTCCCACTGTGTGTTGGGAGTGAATGTTTGTGGGTTGTGCCAATCAAATGAGCTGCTTTGTCCCGAGCGTTGTTGGAGCTACGTTAATCCAGACAATTGGAGAGCATTCTATCACAATCCTGACTTGTGCTTTGTAGACTGTGGACAGTCCTTGGGAGTCATGAGGTACATAACTCGCCACATGACTCCTAGCCTCTGACCTGCTCTTATAGTCACAGTATTTATATGGCTGGTCCAGTTAACTTTCTATGGAATGCACAGGATGCTGATAGTGGGGGATTCAGTGATGGTAATGTCATTGAATGTCATAGGTTAGATCCTCTCTTGTTGGAGATGGTAATTTCTTGGCACTTCTGTAGCATGAATATTACTTGCCACTTGTCAGCCCAAGCCTGGACATTGTCCAGATCTTGCTGCATTTGGACATGGACTGCTTCAGTATCCAAGGAGTCAGGAATGGTGCTGAATTGTGCAAGTCATCAGTGAGTGGGTTCTGACCTTATAATTGAAGGCAAGACACTGTTGAAGATAGTTGGGCCTAGGACATTAGCTTGATGAACTCCTTTGTTTATTGGAACTCCTCATTTAGAGAGTCTGCAACATTCAGGGATGTAGTGATAAGAACAGGGATTATTTGCTCATGGAAAGACTATCAACATGAATTGGTTAGGCCGAGTGGTTTGTTTCCATTGTGTACCTTCAGTGAATCCATTCATTCCCCCCCCACCCCTCCAGTCTGTTCTGCCATCCAGTGAAATCATGACTGATATAAGCCTCACTTACCTACCTTGCTCAACAAAAATCCATCTCAGCCTTGAAAGGAAAAACTAATCTAGTATTCAAAGCCATAAAGAGACAAGGCTCCAGGTTTCCACTTTGTGTAAAAAGATACTTTTGGTTTTCACCCCTGAATGGCCCAGCTCTTAATTTTAATTTGATGCTCCCTTCCCCAGTGAGGGGAAGTCATTTCTATGCAACTTCCCCTACCAACATGTATGTATATTTAAGATATCCAGCACCTTAACAGGTGATCATTTGTCACAGACTGTACTTAGTTGGTTGGCTTACTGTGGTCACATTGCCAGAAATAATCAAAATACTTTAAAACTCTGCCTCTAACATTTGGTACAAAAATCAATCCCTTTAAGAACACAACATTGCTCATTCAAAACAGTTAAAGCTTTTTTCCTGTTCCCCCACTGCCCAACCAATACCCCTCACAGTTATGCTTTCTGTCCACTGCTATGGGACAGTTTTTCCAGGAGAAAGGTGAAAGCTGTAACGCTCTCCTTTAAACATTTTCCCCCTCTCACACCGGTTGAAAATCTTCAGCATCCAAGCTTAGAAAATGTATTAAATTTTCAAAACAATATCCTTAGCCAGAAATCACACTGAAGATTATCTTCTGAAAATTGCATCCTGAAAACAGTCTGGGGGCTTTACACAGACATAATACAAACATTCATTAACTGTTGATACGTCAAAATCTAGTATTAATAAAATATCCAACAGTCATCCAAAAATCAAGACTGGCGACATACGGGCAGTTTTTATTTATGAAATTACTAAAGCTAAAAATATTAAAAGCCACAAAGTTAAGAAACGTCAACAATTTTGTACCGCGTTTGATGGTTCTATTCTCTTTCCACAGATGCTGTCAGACCTGCTGAGATTTTCCAACATTTTCTGTTTGTGATAGAAATATCTAACTGAGGGGGGGAAAAAAGAGCAAGTTTTCCATTTGGTCACGGTGGATTCAGTCAGGCTGATCGGAGCTGAGTTTCAAGCAAAGGTCCGGCTCGGCCTATGTGCAATTTGATTGTTAGATTGTAAGAAAAATTGTGCGCCAGGGTTGGTCATTTAATTTTAGTTGGGAGGAAAGTAAGCAATGTTAAACACACCACCCCATTCGGTATTTCATCAACATTAACCAGCCCTCACCCACCCTCCCTCGCTGTCCGCGCTCACCAACAGGCGCTGGCTTTACGGTCCAATGCCCTCCTGAGGTGACGTACCTGCCGGTGAAGGGACTCAGATCCAGCGGCTCCCTCTCCATGTCCATGTCGCCGCTAACTGGTTTCTATGGCACAGCCGTAAACAGTCACCACCCCCTACATACACACAGAGGCGGCCCAAACACCGCCTCCTCCCGCTGCTGTCAGGCTGTCAGACCGCCTCCCCGCCCCCCCCCCCCCCCCCGGCCGAGCTGACTCACCGACACTCCCCACATCAGCTGCCGGCCTCCGCATCGCTCCTCGAGCATGTTAAAGGCGCCGGCCGCCGCTTGGCCATTCAAGCCCGGCTCACCGCTACCAGCACGCATGCGCCTGGCCTCTGACCCGCGGCGGGGTGACGTCGCAGGGAGCGAGGGCGCATGCGCAGGGGGTGGGGTGGCTGACACCAATAGGCCCTATGAGCACCTGAAAGAGGCTTTCAGCAACCTTGCCACCTGCAAGCTCACTCTCAGACCTTTCTCTTATTCTTTCATGGCATGTGGGAGTTGCTGGCAAGACGGATATTTGTTGCCCATCCATAATTGACCTTGATTTGAGTGGTTTGTGGGCGATTGGATTGGGCAGTTAAGATTTGATAAATTCATTTTCAGCTAATTAAACTGATGCCAGCGTTGGAGTGGGGTGGGCACAATCAGAAGTTATAAAGCCATATGTGGAGATGCCGGTGTTGGAGTGGGGTAGACACAGTAAGAAGTCTCACAACACCAGCTTAAACAAGTCCAACAAGTTGGACTTTAACCTGGTGTTGTGAGACTTATTACTATGTCCACCCCAGTCCAACACCGGCATCTCCACCGCATGGCTTTATAACTTCTTACTGTGCCCACCCCACTCCAACACCGGCATCTCCACATCATGGCTACCATCGACACTGCAAACCATCGGCTCAAAGTGGAGAGGATCTCCAAGAAGATTGCGCATATCGACACAGACATCAAGTTTCTACAAAGATGCAAGAAAGTAGACAAGATCCTGAAAGGACTACTCCACTCACTTGATGAAGGAGCAGTGCTCCGAAAGCTCGTGATTCCAAATAAACCTGTTGGACCTGGTGTTGTAAGACTTCTTAATAAAAGTGAATCAGATTACCAATCATAAATTTGTGAAATAAAAGCAAAATACTGCGGATGCTGGAATCTGAAACAAAAACAGAAAATGTTGGAAAATCTCAGCAGGTCTGACAGCATCTGTGGAGAGAGAATGAGCTAACTTTTCGAGTCTGGATGACTCTTCTAAAGAGCAGACGAAGGGTCATTTAGACTTGAAACGTTGGCTCCAATCTATCTCCATAGATGCTGTCAGACCTGCTGAGATTTTCCATAAATTTGTGAATGTTTTTTTAATGCGTGGGAGAAAGTGAGTACACTATTATTTGCTACATGATTGCACTGGGTCATAGAGGTTTGAGAGGCAACTCTTAACCCAGAGAGTGAGTTCAAATTCCATTCTAATTTGTGAAATTGAATCCAGTATATCTGTCGCTCTACCTCTTCCCCCTCCTCACTGTCCAAGGACTCAAACACTCCTTTCAGATTAAGCAGCGTTTCATTTGCACCTCCTTCAATTTGGTCTCCTGTATTTGGTGCTCCCAATGCATACTCCTCTAATTGGGGAGATTAAATGCAGGCTGGGTGACCATTTTGTGGAACATTTTAGCTCCTTCTGCAAGCATGACCCCAACTTTCCAGACACTTATCATTTCAACTTAACCCTCATGCCCACATGTCCACACTAGGCCTGCTGCAATGCTCCGGCGATGCCCAACGCAAACTAGAAGAACAACACTTCATCAACTGGTTAGACACATTTTTAGACAGTAAGTTACACCCCACCCCCGTCACCCATTTTGTAGTTTGTTTGTCTGCCCTGACACAACCCCACCCCCTCGCCTACTTGGCCACCTGACCGTTGCCGTTCAGTTGCTCCCATTAGCACATTCTGTTATCTCACCTTTTGCCACCATTGGCACACTTCATCCCTTTTTTTTATTCATTCGTGGGACATGGGTGTCGCTGGCTGGCCAGCATTTATTGCCCATCCCTAGTTGCCCTTGAGAAGGTGGTGGTGAGCTGCTTTCTTGAATCGCTGCGGTCCACGTTCTGTGGGCTGACCCACAATGCTGTTAGAGAGGGAATTCCATGATTTTGACTCAGCGACTGCAAAGGAACGGCGATATATTTCCATGTCAGGATGGTGAGTGGCTTGGAGGGGAACTTGCAGGTGGTTGTGTTCCCATTTATCTGTTGCCCTTGTCCTTCTAGATGGAAGTGGTCATGGAAGAATCTTGTAGATAGTACACACTGCTGCTACTGAGCATCAGTGGCGGAGGGATTGAATGTTTGTAGATGTGGTGCCAATCAAGCGGGCTGCTTTGTCCTGGATGGTGTCAAGCTTCTTGAGTGTTGGTGGAGCTGCACCCATCCAGGCAAGTGGGGAATATTCCATCACACTCCTGATCTGTGCCTTGTAGATGATGGATAGGCTCTGGGGAGTCAGGAGGTGAGTGTCTCGCCGCAGTATTCCTAGCCTCTGACCTGCTCTTATAGCCATTGTGTTTATGTGATGAATCCAGTTGAGTTTCTGGTCAATGGTAACCCCAAGGATATTGACAGCGGGGGATTCAGTGATGGTTACACCATTGAATGTCAAGGGGTGGTGGTTAGAGTGTCTCTTATTGGTGATGGTCATTGCCTGGCATTTATGTGGTGTAAATGTTACTTACCACTTGTCAGCCCATTGCACCATTAATACTCCCTTTGTCCTATGACTATGACAAACTGGTCCATACCTCCTTTGCCCCAACCTATCCCTGGTCTTCCAATCTGCCCACCTTCTCTGCCCCCTTTCCAACTATTTATTATATACCTTTCTACCTTGTTTCAGTTCCACAGAAGGGTAATTTAGATCTGAAACATTAATTCTGTTTTTCTCCACAGAGAAAAGTCTGCTAGACTGCTGAGTTTATCCAGCATTTTCTGTTTTTAAGATTCCAGCAGTAATTTGCTTTTATCTATCACTCCAATCTGATCTGACCTATATGTGACTCCAGTCCAACACTTTATATTTGCCATATATTTATTGCCCTCAGGCAGACATCTGTGATGTGGAGATGCCGGCATTGGACTGAGGTGGGCACAATAAGAAGTCTCACAACACCAGGTTAAAGTCCTACAGTTTTATTTGCTATCACACGTTTTCGGAGTGCTGCTCCTTAATGAGGTGGAAAAATACTAAGAACAGAACAACACAACCTCACAAAAAACAAGACACTGCCCCGAGGGGAGCCGAAACCTAGAAGACTGACAGATTGGAAGCCTGCATATAAGACCAGATGGAGAAGGTGACATGCTCCTCCAACCAGTCTAATCTCTAACCAAAGAGAGACCCCAACAATGCTGAATCAAAGCTCCCAATCTTGCTTTCAGGCCCTGCAACCTACAGGATACTGTATCCTACTTCCCTGTCCAAATTGTTACTTCTTAAAAATGTGTTCATGGGATGTGGGCACCACTGGCTGGGCCAGCATTTATTGTCCATCCTGGACATTTGAAAGTCAACTATATTGCTATGGATCTGGAGTCACATGTAGGCCAGGCCAGACCAGGTAAGGATGACCTAAAGGGGCATTAGTGAACCAGATGAGTTTTTACGACAATCAATAGTTTACGACCAGCAATGGTTTCATGGTCACCATTAGATTTTTAATTCCAGATTTTTTTCATTGAATTCAAATATCACCATCTACCATGGTGGGATTCGAACCTGGGTCTCCAGAGCATTACCTGGGTCTCTGGATTACTAGTCCAGCGACAATACCACTACACCACTACTTCTCCATTCACATGTGAACAACAGTGGCCCCGGCAGTAGTCTATGGAACCCCACTGTCCACCTTATAGTGCTCTGAATAGCTACCCTTTACCCCTGCTCTCTGTTTTCTATCTTTTATGCAGCCAGATATCTATTCTGCTACTTGTCCTATGATTCCTCATGCTCTGGCCTTATTCGTTAGCCTATTATGTGGAACTTAGCAAAAACCTTTTGAAATCTAGATTAATCCTACCCTTGTGTACTTTCCCTGTTATCCCTTCGAAGAACCCAGTAAGGTTGGTGTGGTCAGATGGCCAGCGGCCTGAATTGTATGCCCAATGGACAATTGGACACTAAATTAAACTACCACAACAGATAGCTCCTACAGCAAGCATCACTGGGAACCCAGATAGGCCAAGATCAAAAACAATACAGGTCAGGAACACGCCCCTTATATGAAGTTGATCTTTCTCCACACCTGAGCTATGACTGCAACACTACATTCTGCACCCTCTCCTTTCCTTCTCTATGTATGGTATGCTTTGTCTGTAGAGTGTGCAAGAAACAATACTTTTCACTGTGTACTAACACATGTGACAATAATAAATCAAAATCAAAATCAGGTCAAGCTAGGGCATGCTCCTGGAGCGGAGATCAGAAGGACTCGAACCTGACCCTATTTGGCAGGTCGTTTATGTATTCCCAGGTTTTGGTCGACTTTCTGGTGTCTCAGGTTCCCGCCACCACTTTATTTGGAAGGGAGCTACGTGGAATATGCATTCCTGGCAACGTTCTCCTTGGGTGCATCTAGCGTCCTCCAAATAAGGGATTTGCAACCTCATTGAGTGTCGTGACCTCCACCCAGTGACCCCATTGACTGGAAACCAGGGAAGCTTCCAGAAGGGTGCAGAGGAAGAGGATATGGGGAGACAGCTGGAGGCCACTAACTGTGAAGACTCAGCACGACCCACAGTGAAGAAGACTACAGACAAGACTCAGCGGCAACCTAGAGACGGATGGAAGAGGCCATACGAGAATCACCTTCGAAGATGAGGACCTTGAGATGGCAGAGGCTGAGAGAATTGGACCCATAGCTCAGTCAAGTTCATCGACACGGGTAGTATTAGAATCTTAGGCAAATAGGGTTAAGATAATTTGGAAATACTAACTGTGTGTTAACATTTATTGAACCTGTTAATAAAATTAGGTTGAACCACGAACTGAGTCTTGTCCTTTTGTTCATCTTGTATATAAGGACATTTGGGTAAAGTGTTTGAGATATACGAACGGGTCGAAGTGTCTGTTGGCGTTTCACAGACATCGATCAAGTGAGACATTTCCTGTGAAATCCATACTGACTGATCATTAAACGGCTTTTCACCTTCCCCTTTAATGGGAATTCTACTATCTTTCCTACCACCCATGTCAAACTGACTAGCCTACTTCCGCACATATTCTATGTTCCTTCTTAAATATAGGTCTAACATTAGCTATCTGTCAGCCCAATAGCATCACACCTTTTTCTAATCAATAGTTAATTACATGTAATAGTGCCAATGCCATCTCTTCCTTAGATTATTTTAAAATGTGAAGATGCAATCCATCCAGACCTGGAATTTTTATCCTGTTTTGTATTTACTCTGTTTATTTCATATTTCTCTGGTTTTTAATTTTAAATGTGGTTACATCATTTCTAATTCATCTCCATCTGATCCATCTCCCTGGTAAATACCGAAACAAAGTAGTTATTTGCTGGTTGTGCCATTTTGCAGCCGCTCCCTGTGATTTTTATTCTGTCCATCCAATAGCAGCAACCCTGTTCCCACTCTTTTTTATTTCTTTACATTTCGTGAATAATTCAATTTTTTATGTGCTTATGATGTTAGGCATACTTTCAGCACCTTATTCTTAGGTAACTGAGAAACCAAGATGACAGATTAAAATACTTTTTTAAAAATGTATTCTCTGCCATTTTATTGCCTTTCTGTTTGGCAAACTGTTAATTGTTTTTTGCTGCCACTTACTAGTAATTCCGTCAGTAGCCTTCACTGGGAACAGGGTGCAATTACAGAGAGATGAGTTTGAGTTTGCCAAGGCAGTTTTCATTATAAATGTGGATATATTACTTTGCAGAAAGTCACAAGAAGTGCGCATGGGTGTAAATTGTTAAATATTTAATAGATCATGCAGTTCACATTCTGTGCTGTTGTACATTGTAAAAAATAAAACAAAATTATCTTCCTTCCTGTAATTGTCTCTTTCCTACCTGCTAATGGTTCCTGTGTCACTTGCTGGGTTTTCCTGATTGACATTTCGCTCTCTCTGTAACACCAGCACTTCTTCCATTCTGTCTCTTTGTCTCCAGATGTTGTTTACATTTTTCACTATCTGTGCAAGTTTCCTTTTTTGCTGTATAACATTTTTCTTCATATTTATCAATTGGTATTTATGGCTCACAAATATTATTTTTTCTATGTACTCAATTTATCTTTTTAAGCCTAAATGCACAAGAAGCTGGTACTTATCAGGATCCAGAAAGCATTGGAATACACACAATTTTTTTAAAAAGTAGGAAATGGCACTGAACTCAAATTAGCAGTCATCAGGAGTATGCAGTATGTGGGGCCTAGAGCTGGTGTGTTATAGAGCAGTGATTCCCAAACTTTTTATATGTCATGCATGGCACAACTCTATACTATAAAAAAATTTTGAGACACACCACCTATTTTCTCTGTCTTCTTCCCTCACGGGGAACTTTGTTTTTAACTTCTCCCTATCGTGTCTGTTTTTTAAAAACCTCTCCCTGTGTCTCTCACTTCCCCCTGGGTTTTTGTATCCATTTTGTGTTTTTGCTTTTTGTGCAGGTGGATGGGACCTTTGTTTTCAGCTCCAAGTCTTACTGGTCATGCGCATGGATCTGACCAACATAAAAAATTGAAATCCCGCATTTATGGCTCTTTCCAGCCAGCTCATGCACGGGAGGCCCAAGATTGGTCGGGTCTTGGAGACGCCAACCACAGAGTTGAAGACGAAGGTTGCTTTTAGTTTAATTACCTGAATTTTGACTCTTTTTCGCGACACATTTATGTTTCCATGGCACACCAGTATTTCATGGCACACCAGTATTTCATGGCACACCAGTCAGGAACCACTGTAATAGACAGTAGGCATGGAAGACAAGGGTGCTTCGAGGTTTGAAACCATTCAGCCAGGTTGCGTCTTAGTTGTATTTCAGTTGCACAGAAATTGCAACATGGAAACAAGTCAATCAGTCCAACATGTCCACCATGTCAGCTTTTACTCTCAACATCAGCAAATAGTTTTGAATCACATTTTCCCACCCTCTATCCTTTTCTCCTCAACCAGTAGAAATTCATAAGATAGCATGTGAGACCACTTACTGGGCTGGAGGATACTAACGTATGGGTTTTGTCAACATTTTTACAAAAATGGATGACAAAGAACAAAGAAAATTACAGCACAGGAACAGGCCCTTCAGCCTCCAAGCCTGCATCGACCATGCTGCCCAACTGAACTAAAACCTCTTACCCTTCCGGGGACCATATCCCTCTATTCCCATCCTATTCATATATTTGTCAAGACGCCCCTTAAAAGCCACTATTGTATCTGCTTCCACTATCTCCCCCGGCAGCGCGTTCCAGGCACCCACCAACCTCTGGGTAAAAAACTTGCCTCGTACATCTCCTTTAAACCTTGCCCCTCGCACCTTAAACCTATGCTCCCTAGTAATTGACTCTTCAACCCTGGGAAAAAGTTTCTGACTATCCACTCCATCCATGTCCCTCATAATCTTGTAGACTTCTATCAGGTAGACCCCTCAACCTCCGTCGTTCCAGTGAGAACAAACCGAGTTTCTCCAATCTCTCCTCATAGCTAATGTCCACCATGTCAGCTTTTACTCTCAACATCAGCAAATAGTTTAATCACATTTGCCCATCCTCTATCCTATACTAGGCAACATCCTGGTAAATCTTTTCTGTACCCTCTCCAAAGCCTCCACATCCTTCTGGTAGTGTGGCAACCAGAACTGAACACTATATTCCATGTGCGGCCTAACTAAGGTTCTATAAAGCTGCAACATGACTTGCCAATTTTTAAACTCAATGCCCTGGTCGATGAAGGCAAGCATGCCGTATGCCTTCTTGACTACCTTTTCCACCTGCGTTGCCACTTTCAGTGACCTGTGTACCTGTACACCCAGATCCCTCTGCCTATCAATACTCTTAAGGGTTCTGCCATTTACTGTGTATTTCTTATCTGTGTTAGACGTTCCAAAATGCATTACCTCACATTTGTCTGGATTAAACTCCATCTGCCATCTCTCTGCCCAATTCTCCAACCAATCCATGTCCTGCTGTATCCTCTGATGGTCCTCATCACTATCCGCAAATGCACCAAACTTTGTGTCATTGGCAAACTTACTAATCAAACCAGTTACATTTTCCGCCAAATCATTTATATATATTACAAACAGCAAAGGTCCCAGCACTGATCCCTGAGGAACACCACTTGTCACAGCCTCCATTCAGAAACGCACCCTTCCACTGCTACCCTCTGTCTTCTATGATCGAGCCAATTCTGTATCCACCTTGCCAGCTCACCTCTGATCCCAAGCAGCTTCACCTTCTGCACCAGTCTGCCATGATGGACCTTGTCAAAGGCCTTACTGAAGTCCATGTAGACATGGGAGCATTAGTGAATGCTGATTTATAAGAAGTCAAGCATGATTTTGATTTGATTTATTATTGTCACATGTATTAACATACAGTGAAAAGTATTGTTTCTTGCGCGCTGTACAAAACATACTGTTCATAGTGAAGGAAACGACAGAGACTGCAGAATGTAGTGTTACAGTCATCGCTAGGGTGTAGAGAAAGATCAACTTAATGCAAGGTAAGTCCATTCAAAAGTCTGACAGCAGCAGGGAAGAAGTTGTCCTTGAGTTGGTTCGTACGTGACCTCAGACTTTTGTATCTTTTTCCCGAAGGAAGAAGGTGGAAGAGAGAATGTCCAGGGTGCGTGGGGTCCTTAATTATGTTGGCTGCTTTGCCAAGGCAGTGGGAAGTGTAGACAGAGTCAATGGGAAGTGTAGACAGAGGCTGGTCTAGGACTTGATAAAAATCTGGAGAAATCAAGGAGCACTGGGGATGTTAGCAGCATCAGGAGGCCTGGCAGTAGTGGGCCAAAGGGGGGGATTGCCTGAAGGAAGGGCAGTAGTTTTGCAACAGCGGAATTTGTTCCTGTAGTTCAGCTGCAGTACGCCAACCCTGATATAATGAGATAGAAATATGAATTTTGGTCTAATAGGTATTTATGTGATTTAGTGGCATAACAGCAGGGGTCCTGGAGAATCACGACATTAGATTACAAGCAGTTGGCACCCATAAGAATAGAATACAGGGTTTGCCAAATGATTGCACCCTATTTTTGCAGCCCTGGAGGAATGTTGTGTTTGAATGTGGTGCATGGAGTCTTGGAAAGAGAACAGGTCACAGTCTGGGGAAGAAGGACCTTCTGTAGTAGCCACTGTTACATCAGCCAGGTAAGAAAACCATCTACAGGAAAACCAACTGGAAAGAAAGAAACTGTACAGACGCACTGGAAAATGTTAACAGCATCATGTGTGCATACATCATCATATCCCAAACTGCACATTCACTGCAAGACCTATTTTAACCAGAACAACACCCAAATAAAATATTGTATCTCCAGACAGGTAGTGCAAATTGAGTCTTAGGCTATCAGCCCTATTGCAAAGATGTGTTCCAGGCACTTTTCAGCATTCAGACAAGTTGTGAGTTAGCACAACTATTTATTCTGAACAGTCTAATTTTTATAGATTTCCTGTGAAATAAATGTTACTTTTATCAGAAATAAATAAGCTGGGGAGACAGCCAAAACTCAACTTTACAAAAATTATTTTAGCAGTTTGTTTGGTAGTAAATGAAGATAGAATAGTAGCTCCACAAAGTTTTGGCAGTTTGATCACCCAGTTTTATGCTGCTTACAAGTTCCCCATTGTTACTGACTGCTTATGATATGTTCATGAATATTCAGTTGGATGTTTAATTGCCAGCAATAGATATTACACACTTTAAATCAGCTTATTTTTTTGTCATAGAGGTGTGAGGTCCATTGTCTTTGGAAGGTATGACACACCAGACGCAGGATGGACATGAATTTTAATTACATATATAATAAATATTTACACATATAATGTTGCTGAAAGGATTATGATATAAACACAGATATCATAGCATTTTCTTATCTTTGGTTACTTTGACAACTTCTTTATTAAACATAGTTACTTAATATTTTATTAATATCACATTCTTTTAAAACATTCAACTTTTCAGGGCACTTGTTTCTGATATGTTACTGAAAGTAGATTGAATTGGATACCTTTGAACTTGTATAATGTTTGAAATGATACTTGAAACTTGTACATCTGATGTAAATTGTAAATTTAAACTCATCCTATATTGAAATTAGTGTGTAATACACCTCAATTTCGCACAGGTTAACATTTTTCAAGCATTTGGAACCCCAACGTTATCTAGTTGCACTTTAGGTTAATCAGCACTTAAGGTTAATAACGAGGAGCCAAGTTACAACCTTAAATCCATCAAATACTATAGTGAAAAAAAAGTGATTTTGAATGAAACAGAAAACTTTAACAAATAAAATACACACCATCATTTTGACCAGTTTAACCTTTAAAGAAAGAGCCACTGTTTGGAGAACAAACTAGAACTCTAGGATATGTGAAGGTGCTTGAGCATAATACCATAATTGAATTACATTTAGAAGACAAGTATTCTGGAAACAAAATAATTTACGATTCATAGTTACTGATGGAAACGCTGTAAAAATCATCTCCTGAATAAATCATAATCACAATCAACGTAAATCAGTCTTTTTGAGATGCCATCCTAGTTATTAATGAAAACCCCTTAACATCAATCAAATAAACAAGATTTCAATCTTGTAATGTGTGACCTCCTTTTGTCTGTGGTTCAAATTCGGAGGGTTGTATGTCTTGCTGCACATCTTGATTAATATTAGATGGCTCAGACCTTTCAAGATGGATTTCGAGATGTCAAAGTGGCTACAGAGCACAAATAGCAATCAGACACAATTAAGGTGACACAGATAAGTGCTTTATTTATCAGTAGACTGCATCAGAAAATGCACTGATATTCAGTGCACCTCCGTCCAAATTAAATCTCTAGTGGTCCAAACATTCTTGGTGTACTTCACAAAAAAGAACTTTAACCTATTACAGTTAACCTTAAGCAGCCACATCATGTCGCAAATTTCAAGCTACCTCAACATTAAAATAATGATTCAGGTGTTGGGTACAAATCTGATTCCTGAATATACTGAAGCTGGGAGGCTTGAGATCATGGGGTCTGTATTGTCGTGTTGAGTTGACATCCTAGTGAGTGTATAGACTTGCTTATACATTTTGTCAAAGAATTAATTCATCACTGGTATCAGGATTACATGATTTGGATTAACCTTCACAATTAATCTAACAGGTTGGATTTTCTCCAGTTGGCGGGTTTGTGACAGGGTGGAATTTCTCTCTGCCAATATGACTCTACTGCTTAGTTAAGTGGAGCAGGATTACACATACAAACCATGTCACTTTCGACCCTGTCTCACTTGGGTTACTGATTGAATGCCCCAGATTTTGAGGTCAGCAGCTAAAGGAGAGCATTCACCCCTAATCTTGAAGAAAGATTCCCATAAAGGTCTAACAACTGCTGCGACATTGATTTCCTGAATTACAGTATCAATTTCATTCTCGCATCATTCATAAGAGATCTCTGGTGACCAGGATCAGCGAAGTCATCAAACAGGCTGAATCAAATCAAAGTATTCTCACAGACAGCAAACCTAGAATTAAAAAGCACTGATTATTTATTCACTTTATAATCCTTTTACAGAGAGTAAAATACAAAAAAGATAGGAAATGGAAGATGTCATTCAGCCCTTTGAACCTGCTCTGCCATTCAGTAAGATCATGGCTGATCATCTATCTCAACCCCATACCTCACTCACCCCATACCCTTTTAGAGTCTAGATATTAATCTATTTCCTTCTTAAATATAGTCAGTGGCTTGGCCTCCATCGCCTTCTGTGGTAGTGAAGATGCTTCTCCTCATCTCAGTCCTAAATGGCATACTTTGTGTCTGGAGACTGATCCCTTGTTCTAAACCCCCTAGCCAAAGGAAACAAAGTCCTTGCATCTCGTCTGTCCAACCCTATCAGAATTTTATATGTCTCAATGAGATCCCTTCTCATTTTTCTAAACTCCGTTGAATACAGGCTAAGTCAACCCAATCTCTCCTCGTATGACAATCCTGCCATCCCAGGAATCAGTCTGGGAAACCTTTTCTGCACTCCCTCTACGGCAAGTACATCCTTTCTGAGGTATGGAGGTCAAAACCGTACACAATGCTCCTGATGTGGTCTCACAAAGGTCCTGTATAGCTGCAGAAAGACATCCTTGCTCCTGTACTTAAGTCCTCTTGCAATGAAAGTCAACATATAATTTGCCTTCTTAACCGTTTGCTTACCTACATGCTTGCTTTCAGTGACTGCTGTACAAGGACACCCAGAGCCTTTTGTACATCAACATTTCCCAATTTATCCCCATTTAAAAATACTCTGCCATTCTGTTTGTCGTACAGAAGTTATTGTAGGTAAAAATACCTCTGAGGCTAGTCTGAGTCAAAATACAGTAAGGCTTTATTCTCACAAGCTTGCGGGAGAACTTGACCCTTTGAAAGCGGAAGCCAAAGTTCTCCCTAAACACAGAAAAGTGGGGATATACATACAGCATGGCTTCTAATACTGGTCACGAATCAAACTCCAGACCAGTCACGACCCAAAAATACAATTTACAACTGCTGGTCACGAAGCAAGCTCCAGACCAGCTACAAATCAAAAATATCGCATCTGGTCACGAAGCAAGCCTCAGACCAGTTACAAGTCAAAAATACATTTATACCTTCTGACCATAAACCAGTGTATCTGGCATTCTCAGGTCATGAAGCGCAAGTCTTCTGTTTCCTGTTCTTCCCGCAGCTTCCCTTTGAAGTTACCAGCGCACTTGCAGCTGACCCAGCGGGAGTTCCTCTTCAAACGGTCGGATTGCACTCCACATCTTGCAGCTGCCTTCTCCGTTCAAATCACACACAAGCTTGTAGGAAAGGTAAGACTTCACAAACACATTTACATTTGACTGTCTATCACTATTAGAATAAGAGTTTAAAGAATGAATAACTTGTATTAATCTCAGAAGCAGTACAAACAAGGGGATTAGCCATAATGAAGGGTTATGCTTGTGATACATTCTAAGTACAAAATCCATTAACCCTTTAGGTATAAAATACATTGAGTACAAAAAACATTAACCCTTTCCCTTCTTCAAAGTGGATAACTTCACATTTATCTATGTTATATTACATCTGCCATGCATTTGTCTGCATACTCAATTTGTCTGAATCACCTTGAAACCTCTTGATATCCTCCTCATCAGTCACATTCCCACCAAAGTGTGTGTTGTCAGCAAACTTGGAAATATCACCTTGGGTTCCTTCATCAAAATCATTGATGTATATTGTGAAAAACTGGGGCCAAAGCACTGATCACTGTGGGACCCCACTAGTTACCACATGCCACTTTGATAAAGACCCATTTATTCTTACTCTCTCATTCATGTCAGCTAACTAGTTCTCAATCCTTACCAATATATTATTCCAATCCCACGTGCTTTAATTTTGAACACTAATCTTTTCTGTGGGACTTTCACAAAAATCTTCTGAAAACCCAAATTTACCACATCTATTGGTTTATCCTTGTCTATTCTACTGGTTACATCTTCAAAAAACTCTTGCCAAACATGATTTTCTTTTTGTAAATCCATGTTAACTTTGTTGAATCCCATTGAAATAGATTGGGGCATACACATTATTTTAAGGTAGGAGCTGCAATATCATAAATAGACATTTTAAAATATTGTTGCTTTAAAAATCTGTGGAGTTTTAAAAATGATGGTAAGGGAGGGAACGACACTCTGGACTTTTATAATCAGATTTTCAAGATCAAAGAGGTTGTTCAGCAGTAATTATGATTAGTATTCTGTGGATGTGTGGGGAATCACTGACAGTAACTTCTGGGTTTAACTATACATATGTGGAAGCCAAAGATTGCTGTCAGTTCCACAGAGTAAAGATGGTGAATGCTGACAGTTCTGTTGCTGTGACAACCACAGAATATGAGCGATTAAGGTGAGTGAACACCCCAAGGTTGTCTTTTCTGGGCAATCACCAAGTCAGGTGAGGTAAGAGAAGTTGCTCCATTCCACCACGGAACTCAGGTGTCTAAAGTAGCAGTCTGAGTACTCTAGAGAGAATTACTAGCAGCTTAAATGTCTCTGGCATGGTCTGCTGCAGATACACTAGAGTTGCAGATGTCTTTTCAAGGACTATCGCACTACAAAACCATTATACAAAATTATCTACATACAGCTTGCAGCAGTAGACTTCACTCATATCTTTGCATTCATTCAGACCAAAATAATTATATCTATTTAATATATGTGAGCCCTCAATTTTAACATGTTGCTTAGCATGGTCCCCAGTGATTACACAATATTGTCTTTCCTTTGAACAGGGATCCACGAGCTCATCAGCCAAGGAGAAACATGATGATGACACTTTGGTTAGCAGATTCCCCACTTACACTTGTGGGAGGGCGCGATTCTCCCATCGCGATTCTCTCATCGCGACCCGCAACTTTTCTGGCGAGTCGGGCTGGGAGATGTACGTCGCCGGCCTTTTTCCGGGATTTGCGCATGCGCCGGGAACACATGTGCATCTCCCAGAGCCGGAGAACAGTCGGAGTCCAGACCACGCTGGAAACCGGCGGGAGGACAGGTAAGTGACTTGAATCTTTTTTTAATGTAGTTTAAATATGTTTAGCATGCGATTATCTGGAACTTGCCGGGCCCGATTGAATCTCCCACCCCGCCAGGAGTACATCTTTCCGGTGAGGTTTAGAGTAGCTCCCCACGTTCGGGGAACTAGCGGGAGATCCCACTGGAATGAAGGGGGGGCAATCGGGCCCCCCCCCGGGGGGGGGGCGGGCAGCGGGGGTTGATGCCACCTGGGCATGGGTACCCTGGCAGTGCCAGCTTGTGCCCCCTGGCACTACCCAAGGGGCAAAGTGCCCATGCCCCAGGGCACCTTGACACTGCCCACTGGGCATCGGGCAGTGCCAAGGTGGCGGGGCCTATAGTGGGCGGGACTTAGGGGTAGTCGGTGGGGGTGGGGGGGTCCGGCTGCCACTCTGCATGGTGATCGGTCTGCGCTGGAGGGAGGCCAGCGATTGGGGCAGGCTGGGAGGGCGTGGTCTGCCCGGGGGAGGGGGGGGGTCTGCTTCCCGGGAGGGTGGGGGGTGTGCCGGGGTGAGGATGGTGGGAGGATCGCCATTGTTGGGGGGATGGGCTGGACATTCGGTTGCTCCAGAACCGGGGTGGGGTCAGGGCTCGCCCAGGAATTGTTGTGGAGGCCACGATTGGGCCATGGGGGGGAGGGGGGTGGTGGAGGGGCAGCACTGTGGGGGTCCCGGGCTGGTCAGTGATCAAGCTGGCCAACTAACGGGAAGACTGACAGATTGGGACCACTGCGCATGCGCAGAGTTCCAGAACTATCAGACTCCGGCGCGAATAGGCCCCCCCCCCTAGGTTTTTAATGAGATTCACGATTGGGACTTCTGCAGTGTACAGAGTGCAGAGATTCGAGTGTGAAGCTGAACTGAGAAAACAGTCGTGATCTAGAACAGTTTTCCTGCCAATTCAGCACTTTTGGAAGAATGGCTCCCGTGTTCTCTGCCCCACCAATTGCACCCTTCAAATCTCTGTCTTTGGAGATATCTCTGCTGGTGCTTTTGGAGAAATGGAGGAAGTGATAGTGTGTGTCATGAAGCACTTGTGGGCCAAATGCTACTTGAGTATTTGGTTTTTAAAAAAACGCTTATTTATTAGTCACAAGTTAGGCTTACATTAACACTGCAATGAAGTTACTGTGAAAATCCCCTAGTCGCCACACTCCAGCTCCTGTTCAGGTCAAGGCACCTAACCAGCACGTCTTTCAGACTGTGGGAGAAAACCGGAGCACCCGGAGGAAACCCACGCAGACACGGGGAGAACGTGCAAACTCCACACAGACAGTGACCCAAGACGGTAATTGAACCCTGGGTCCCTGCCACTGTGAGGCAACAGTGCTAACCATTGTGCCACTGTACCATGGTTTGTTGCCTGTAAGTTAGTGAAAAAATAGAATTAGAAGAGCAGAAGGAAGTGGCTTGGTGGAGACCAATTATCCTAGTGTCCTATTTCCAAACTCCACCATGACTTTTGTCCGTAGGATTTGTAGGGTTTTTTTCCTCTTTACGCAATGTGAACATGAATATTATGAGGCCATCCTTCTGTGCACATTCTTTCACTTCTGTTAAGGTTGTCTTTAAAGACAGAATAGAAGTGGGAGATTGCAATTGTCAAACTGATATGAAATGATTCCCAAATGTCAGCATATAACCCATAGTGGGCAGGAATTTCATTCCCAGGTCCTAATCCCACCATCAGGATGAAATGGGGGTGAGGAACCACAAATGCTGACAGCGGAACCTCGGGAATACATGTGGAGTGAGTGGGCAATGAGTTGGACAGGTGCACCTTTCACACTGCCCACTTATAACTTTGAAACATTGTCAAAGGTACCATCTCGATACAGGTTTGTTCTTTCTTTACATGTTTGTAATGTCTCAACCCTTTTCATCGAAAATCTTCCCATGTCACACATTTTTCCGGGATGAGAAGAATGGGCTTCAGTTTTGCTGTCAGGTCCCTGCTAATGCTGCGCTATAGTGAGTCATTAGGAGGTGCAGAACAGTGACAGACTATCTGACATTCCCTCTCTATTGATGCCAGCTTCTCAGCTAGGATCAGAAATGCATTATGTGAGGAAACAGTCCATGCACATGCATTCAGCTTTGAACTGAAAAGTGCTGCATGCCGTGGCTGCCCTTAATGATTTTTGACAAACATACTGTGGATTTCCATTGAAAACTAAGATTTTAAGATTCTGTGTGGGTTTTTTTTCCACTTTTAAATTAACAAGTTGCGAATTGGGAGGCAGAACTAAGAAACTCTGGCTGTCTTTTGTGAATTGACAGCTGTACTATACAAAATAAATTATACATGACATCATGGTGACCTAGATTTGTTCTGACGGAAATCTCTAGATATAGAACGAGTTTCCTTTGGTTGAAATAAACAAAGAAGAAACTGCCATAAAATCAAAGCTGATGAGCCATGTAACTTGTGCTGGTTTTTGAGTATGCAGTGCTTTACAAAAAGATTCATCTTCAAAAACAATCTCACAGGCTAATATGACAGAGTCGGGACAAAGAAGGAGGCCACATAAAAGGTTGATAGTTGAATGTAAAACACGCAGAAGAGGAAACAGGTGAAAGATAATAGCAAATAATAGAATATCAACCAGGCATGCTTCAAAAGCTCTATTCAGTCAGAAAAAGCAAACATCTGCATGTGGCAAATGCTCCTTCAGTTGATGATGTTCATCTTGAGAGGTGCTTCCTGCCCCCACAAGCCATTTGGTTCACTTTCTGACTCTCCTTCTTAAACATAATTAGTTCCAAGCTAAGGAATAATATTGATTTGTCTCCCCTATTAGCTGGAAACACCTCTTCTGAATATGCTGGTTGCTATCGAGAATTTAATACTCTGTGTTTTATCGAGTCCATCTTTTTGCAGTAGCTTATTTGAGCTTGTTAGAATGGAACCTCATCAAATGAAAACCTTTCCACCTGCCAGCACTTCAATCAGTACCTGTATATACTTTTTTTTAATCAGCAGTATGAGACTGAAGCTGCTATCAAAGCTTGCCCTGAAATTTCTTTTTAAATTGCCTATTTTTTTCTATTACTTTGTTTCTGTTAATCGAAGTGCAGAGTGTTTGTGCTGTGAAATGTTGCAAATTTGGATGCAAGCTCTGTATAAGAAACATAATTTATGCCATGATGCCATGTATAATTTATTTTGTATAGTACAAAAATAATGATTTTAGTCTTCACCATCAGTAACTTCATGTATTCTTTGGACAGTGTTATGATGTCCATGGGAGATCGTCAATAGATCTCACCATGGGCCTCGTGGAGTACGAGTTCCCCTAATGAGCGAGTTTCGGCTCACCCAATAAGAAAGGAGCAGCAGGAGTTTAAAATCAGCTGTCGCTACTCAGGCCAGCAGCCAGGTTCCATCCTGGGCTTGATCTGTGTCCTGTAGCTGCAGAAGTGATGCTTTACTCACTATGTAGATAAAGGGTGTTGGTGACCAGTTGTGTTCTTGTCAATGGTAACCACCAAGATGTTGATAGTGGTGATGCCATTGATTGTCAATAGGACAGATTCTGTTTTGTTGAATATAGACATTGCCTGCCACATTTGTGGCATGAATGTTACTCGCCACTTATCACCTCAACTTGAATGTTGCCCAGGTCTTGTTGTATTTGGATATGGTTGCTTCAGATCTGAGGAGTCATGAATGGTGCTGAACATCGTGCAATCATCAGGGAACATCCCCACTTCTGACCTTATAATGGAAGGCAGGTCATGACGAAGCCACTAAAGATATTGTGCTGAGGGCACTACCCTGAGGAACTTCTGCAGGGATGTCCTGGGACTGAGATGATTGACTTCCAACAACGACAATCATTTTACTTTGTGCTAGCTATGGCCCCAACCACTGGAGAGTTTCCCCCCTGATTCCCATTGAGTTGTATTTGGTGGGGCTCCTTGATGCTATATTTGGTCAAATACTACTTTGATGTCAAGGGCAGTCACTTTCAACACACCTCTTCAGTTTTGCTCTTTTGTCTATGTTTGGACCAAGGCTGTAATAAGGTCAGGAGCTGAATGACAAAAAACCGAACCCAAAGAGAGAAACAGTGAGCAGGCTATTGCTGAGTAAGTACTACTTGATAATACTGTTGATGACCCATTCCATCAATTTACTAATGATTCAGAGTAGACAGATGAGGTAGTAATTGGCTGGGTTGGATTTGTCCTACTTTTAGGATCAACTTGGGCAATCTTCCACACTGCCGGGTAGCTGCCTGTTTTGAAGTTGTATTGGAACAGGTGGCTAGGGCAGGTGGCTAAATCTGGAACACAAGTCTTCACTACTATTGTCAGAATGTTGTCAGGATCCATAACCTTTACAGTATTCAGTGCCTTCAGTCATTTCTTTATAGCAGGTGGAATGAATCAAAATGGCTGAAGACTGACATCTCTGATACTGAAGACCTCAAGAGGGGGCTAAGATCGATCATCTGCTTGGAATAACTGGCTGAAAATGGTTGCAAATGTTTCAGCCTCGTCTTTTGCACGACATGCTCCCAAATCATTGAGGATGAGGATATTTGTTGAGCCAGTTAGTTGTTTAATTGTCCATCACCATACACTTCTGGATTTGACAGGACTGCAGAGCTTGCATCTTATCTATTGGTGTGGGAGCTGCTTAGTTCTGATTATCACATGTCATTTCCACTGTTTTTGCATGCAAGTAGTCCTGTGTTGTACCTTCACCAGGTTGACTCATCATTTTAGGTAGGCCTGGTTACTGATCGAGGTATCCCTTCCTGCACCCTTCATTAAACAATGGGCTGATGATAATGGTAGAGTGGGGGATGTGCCAAGCCATGAGTTTGCAGATTGTTGCTGGATACAATTCTGCTGCCAATGGCCCACTGTGCCTTGTGGATGTCCAGTTTGTGCATTGCTAGGTCTGTTCAAAATCTATCCCATTTAGCATGGTAGTGCTACACAACATGATGGAGGGTATCTTTGATGTGAAATTGGGACTTTGTCTCTACAAGGACTGTACACCAGTCATTCCTACCAATGCTGACATGAACAGATGCATCTGCAACTCATTGAACTCTTCTGTTCTCCAACATCCAAATGTGTAATAAAATGCCTTTATTTGCTTTAAACAACGGCATGTGATTGGTTTTATTTTTTAAGAGAATGCTAGCTTTTATAAAATTATTTTTATTTAATAATACTTCTGGAAACTTCTGGGACTTGTTCTCAGAAAACTTATAGAGGTCATGTTTGGGGAGTATAGGAAGATTAGGTATCCCAAATTATATGACACCAATATGGATAACTCCATAACTAGAAAGTTAGAAGTGAGTTTTTAGTGTCAGCCCAGATAGAAGTATTTTAGCCTCTGTGTCTTACGGCTGCAGCGGCAAGATTTGTACACATATCTACAGTGACTCTTCAGTACAACACTGAAGGGGTGGTGTTGGCAGAATGGCTATTGCTTGGATTAAACATTAAGCATTCAACTGGGTCTGTGTCTGTCTGTACGTGTGATCATCAAAGCCCGCATAGGCATTTTTTGGCAGAAAAGTGGGATGTTTTCCTGGTATCCTGGCCAATCTTCATAGTTCCAACTCTACCACTAAAGATATTATTGTAACTAATATATTGCCTCATTGCTGTTTTTTTGGAAACTTACTGTGTACAAATTGCTGTATTTGCCTACTTAACAAAAATGATTAAATTGAAAAATAATTAATTGGCATGAAAGGTGATGTATAACTCATAGAATCCTACAGTACAGAAAAAGGCCATTTGGCCCATCGAGTCTGCACCAACCACAATCCCACCCAGGCCCTATCCACATATCGCTACATATTTACCCACTAACCCCTCTAACCTGTGCATCCCGGGACACTAAGAGGCAATTTAGAATGGCCAATCAACCTAGCCCACACATCTTTGGACCGTGGGAGGAAACTGGAGCACCCGGAGGAAACCCACACAGACACAGGGAGAATGTGCAAACTCCACACAGACAACGACCTGATCCGGGATTCGAACCCAGGTCCCTGGAGCTGTGAAGCAGCAGTGCTAACCACTGTGCTACCATGCTGCCCAACATAACTCTATGTTGTTTCTTTATAGCTGGCAACACTGAAATATAAATACTGTTTAACATAGGAAACCAAGCTGCGGGGATGGGTGCATTGTGAAGTCTGTATGAGAGTGGGGGGACATCTGGGCCGGAAGTCTCCCATCCCGCTCGCCACTGGAATTTTAGTGGGCGGGTTGCGGAGAATGTGAAACGGCATTGACAGTCGGGCAGGAATTTCCGGCTTTTCGACCAGCGCGGCCGGAGAATTCCGTGGTTTCTGCTCAATGACCCATGCTGGATAATACATTGCGTGAGTATTGGAGTGAGTATTGGATGAGCTTTAACCATCAACTTGCTTGTTGATACTCATGCCTCCTCGCCTCTCCCCGCATCACATAAATTACTCTTCCATTAGGAATTTTAAAATCACTTTCAGTTTCACTACCATGGTGTTATTATTTTGCAGTACAATATATAAGTCACAGGAAACTAACATTTGCACAAATTATAAGGCAGCTAAAAGCAATGATTCACTAGTTTTTACTTCTCTGTTAGGATATAAAGATTCAATTTCCACTGACACAATCCCCATCGAAAACACAGCATCAAAACTTCTACACTTTTAATTAATGGTTTCCTTTACCTCACTTATAGCACTTCTGAACTGTTCTTTATCAATATAACACACCGTTTATGCTTAATGTATCCTGACAGAACTGCTAAATTCTCATTTGTTCAGGAGTGTGTTGGGGAGATGAAACTGATCTTACTTCATTTGAGCATATCTGCAATGTTGGTATTCATTTGATACGGGGTATTCATAAATATCTGAAATATTTATTAGTATCTATATACTCCCTTCAACAGGGATGTTATGAAGTCTCACACTGAGGTTAGGCCAACAGAAGCCTGGAAAACTACCATCCGTCTATATAGTCTGACTAAAGTAGGCATGCATTTTGCTTCAGGGGTGGTAAACAGAGGTTGGGTCTGTTTCCAGGTTCCAAATCTACCTCCTGGTGACAAAGTCCATTCTTTGAGACTTTGAATGGGGTAGTCCCTTATCTGGCCAGTTGTGTCCTCTGTCAAATTCAAGGTGTCAGCCAGGCCTTTGAAGTTGAAGGGTCAATTAGATACCTCCCTGCTTATAAGGAACAGTCGACTGCAGTAACTGAGAAGGTGCTTCAACATGAAAGAGCCCTCTCTCTATCTTATCTCAAAATAAAAACTAAGAGAAGCAGCCTGGCCATTCGGATGCGGAGGTTACCCTTCTACAGGGTGGTCTTTACTTGCACCCTGCTGACACCCTGCTGCTAGGAGCCCACCTCCAATTAAACTGTCTCTCGTCGCAACAGGAAACTGGGAAATCCCAGTCGGCCTCCTTTAACCACCAATAGGGCTCCTTATGAGCCTAATTGGCTGCCCATCCCTCCTAAAATGGCTGGCACCAAGGAATGGGGGTCAAGAAACAGGCTTGCTGATATTTTGTCTGCCTCCAGTCCTGACCTTGGAAGGGCCAAAAAATATTGCCTCTTCTGTCTGCTGACAAGTTTCATGTATTCTTTCTGATCTCCCAATAATTTTAGTCTCCTTAAAACGTATATATATTGCCAGAAAAAGCTGCACTTGCCAGTTTTGTAGGTACATATATCTTCCAGTATTCTGCCATAATGCCAAGATAGATGACAGAAATGCAATTGTGCAATTTTATTTGCAAATGCAAATGACAAAAATAGATTCAAACAAACTCAAATAATTTGAAGTAATGTGCTCTATTTGAACACTTGAGAATGGACGTCATTATGTCCTCCATCTATCTACCATCTCACACATATGGACATCATGACCTGAATTTTTTTGGATGACAAAGTCTCTTTTCCCATCCACCATCTGGCAGCTCTCCAAGGTGGGACTTGCTCTCGGGTGAGGGGCAGAAGTCCCACCAGCAGCCAACTGGTGCTCATTCAAGTGTGAAATGGTTGTAGGACCCTCAGAGTCAGCGGGAATGTGTTCCCCACTGCCTTTTCGAATGGTGGGAAGGGAGGGAGACCCCCACCATCTGAAACATTTAGGCTTATTTCCGAGGCCCTGCCCATCACAGTGTGAAATGACTAAGAGGTCGAGGTGGGTGGGAATCCAGAGGGAATCCCATTCCTTCAGTCTCATGCTTTTCACACCCCCCCCCCCCCCCCCCCTCCCCACCACCACCTAAAACCCCGTTGGCAGGGGAACATGAAATTGAGGTTTTGTGCTCAGTTGTGGGCGGCAAACAGGGGAAATGTCGAATCATAGACCCGATCTTACCATTGCGTCGCGCCCAAAACGTGGTAAAGTCGGGTGTGAGACCATTAACGCGATCCGCGCCCTCGTCCGCGCAGATTGCCACTTTACCGAAACCCGGGAATGGCGGCGATCCGCTTCGTGCCCAAAAACGGGCGCAACGGCAATTTAAATGCATTTGCATGCATTTAAATTGAATTAATGAACTGCCTGCCCAACTTTATCAGCATTTTGAGTTTGTTTGAATCTATTTTTGTCATTTGCATTTGCAAATAAAATTTGCAAATGGACAGTGATGTGTGTGGGTAGTGGGGGGGGGTGGATAAGGGGGACAGTGATGTGTGTGGGGGCCATTGCTCCTGCTTTTCGCTCCCGTGCCGCTTTCTCTGCTTTTTGCGGCTCGGGAGCGATTTGACACGGGCGCGCTTTTTCAAATTTTTTTCTAACTGCGCATGCGCAGTTCAGAGCTCCGATCGTTTCGGCCGCTTTTAGCCCCGCCCACAGCGCGAATGGGACTGGAGATGGCTGAGAGTGTATGGGGGCGCCTGAAAGCAGATTTCTAAGTCAGATCTGCATTACGCCCAGATTCAGCACTTAGAATGAAAATGGTAAAATCGGGCCCATAGAATCATAGAGGTTTACAGCATGGAAACAGGCCCTTTGGCCCAACTTGTCCATGCTCCCTTTCTTTTTTAAAACACCTAAGCTAACCCCAATTGCCCGCATTTGGCCCATATCCCTCTATACCCATCGTAGCAATGTAACTATCTAAATGCTTTTTAAAAGACAAAATTGTACCCGCCTGTACTACTACCTCTGGCAGCTTGTTCCAGACACTCACCACCCTCTGTGTGAAAAAATTGCCCCTCTGGACACTTTTGTATCTCTCCCCTCTCACCTTAAACCTATGCCCTCTAGTTTTAGACTCCCCTACCTTTGGGAAAAGATATTATCTAGCTGATTTGTGCCCCTCATTATTTTATAGACCTCTATAACATCACCCCTCAGCCTCCTACGCTCCAGAGAAAAAAGTCCCAGTCTATTCAGCCTCTCCTTATAACTCAATCCATCAAGTCCCGGTAGCATCCTAGTAAATCTTTTCTGCACTCTTTCCAGTTTAATAATATCCTTTCTATAATAGAGTGACTAGAATTGCACACAGTATTCCAAATGTGGCCTTACCAATGTCTTATACAACTTCAACAAGACATTCCAACTCGTGTATTCAATGTTCTGACTGATGAAACCAAGCATGCCGAATGCCTTCTTCACCACTCTGTCCACATGTGACTCCACTTTCAAGGAGCTGTGAACATGTACCCCTAGATCTCACTGTTCTGTAACTCTCCCCAACGCCTACCATCAACTGAGTAAGTCTTGCCCTGGTTCAATCTACCAAAATGCATCACCTCACATTTGTCTAAATTAAACTCCATCTGCCATTCACCAGCCCACTGGCCCAATTGATCAAGATCCCATTGCAATTGGAGATAACTTTCTTCACTGTCCACTATGCCACCAATCTTAGTGTCATCTGCAAACTTACTAACCATGCCTCCTATATTCTCATCCCAATCATTAATATAAATGACAAATAACAGTGGACCCAGCACTGATCCCTGAGGCACACCGGTCACAGGCCTCCAGTTTGAAAAACAACTCTCTACAACCACCCTCTGGCTTCTGTCAAGAAGCCAATTTTGTATCCATTTAGATACCTCACCCTGGATCCCGTGAGATTTAACCTTATGCAACAACCTACCATGCGGTAGGTTGTTGAATAATCATAGGACAACAACTAAAATTCAATGGGTTCTTAGTTACCAGAATAGGTTCAAGGTGTTGGAGCCATTTGCAATAGAGAATTATAGGCTTAGGATAGACATGACTGCGGTCTCCAAAAATTATTCAGCTATTAGACTCTATCCAGTTAGGTTATTTGAAATATAGAAGGGCAGAAGTAATAGGTAGCATGCATAAATACGTGGACAAGATGTGGTTAGATTTTTAAAAATTCATTTGTGGGACATAGGCATCGCTGACTGGGCCAGCATTTATTGCCCATCCCTAGTTGCCCTTAGAGGGCAGTTGAGAGACAATCGCATTGCTGCGGCTCTTGAGTCACTTGCAAGCCAGACCAAGTAAGGACAGCAGATTTATTTCCCTAAAGGACATTAATGAACCAAGTGGGTTTTCCCAACAATCAGCAATGGTTTCATGGTCATCAGTAGATTCTTAATTCCAGATTTTAAAAAATTGAATTCAAATTCCACCATCTGCCATGATGGGATTTGAACCCAGGTCCCCAGAACATTAGCTGAGTTTCTGGATTAATAGTCAAGTGATAATACCACTTGGCCATCGCCTTCCCTTAAAATGTTAAAAATTAACGTTAAGATGTTAAAAATAATTTATTTTAACAAGAATTATTGTGGATGGAACAGAATACCAAAACCTGCAGTGAGTTGCACTCTCTTCAATCCTTCAAAGGTAAACTAGCCCCTGAGTGAGGAGGACATTTCTGGCTCTAAAGGGCAACATGCAGGGTGGCTCGGATTAGAAGGATTTTGGAGTTACTGATGTCTCCTTGATCTTTGCTTGATTACTGCAAGAGATTGGGGAGTCATTGGTCTGGGATAATTTATCAGGTGCTTTCTTCATGAGGAAGATCAGAGAAGGAAAGCTGGGATCAATTTTAGAGCAGCATCAGTGGGGGTGTTGAAGAAGGTTGCCTCCAATCACCCACCCCCCACATACACACTCTCCCCCCACAAAACACCCCCACCACTAGCTAAGTACGTTGTGCACTGTGGGGTAAGCAAGAGATAAATGTAAAGAACAAATTCATTACAATATTGCAAATTAAATAATTTTAAAAAATGCACCTTGGCAGAAACTTTCAATTCACTCAATTTACCGTCAGTTTTTATTTTCATGAACATTATTCTCATTAGCGTCACAAAGTGCCAGAGTTTACCCAGCAGTCCAAAATGCGGTAATCATTCCAAACTCATATTTTGTTCCCCTTGCTATGCTTTACTACAGCTTTTCCGAGCTTAATACTCCAAAGGTGATATTTTCGAGCAAGTTCAAACATCTTATTTTTGCCAAAAGTGAAGGGTGATCTTATATGAGCAAAATGAGATAAATGTGGATGTGGTGGGGCTGAGAGATTAAGGCAAGGAATATTTATGTCAACTGTGGCTTATTTGGTAGCTTTCTCAACTTTAAATCAGAAGGTTTGGGTTCAGGTCCCATTCCAGCACAAAACTCAAGGCTGACACTTCAGTGCAGTGTAGAAGAAGTGCTGCACTGCTGGAGGTACCAACTATCGGGTAGGACATCAAATCGAGACCCCGTTTGCCTATTGAGCTGATTTGATGGCACTGTTTTGAAGAAAAGCAGGGAATTATCCCAATGTCCTGGTCAATTTTCTATCTGGTCATCATCAGTTTGCTGTTTGTGGGAGATTGCTGTGTGCAAATTGGCTGCCATGTTTCTTTTTATTCATTCGTGGGACATGGGCGTCGCTGGCTGGCCAGCATTTATTGCCCATCCCTACTTGCCCGAGGACAGTTGAGAGTCAACCACATTGCTGTGGCTCTGGAGTTACATGTAGGCCAGACCAGATAAGTGTGGACAGAGAAAGAACGGCTGCAACAATGATTTAACAACAATATTGACAAAGTGGCTTTGAAATGGCTATTCTGGCTGAGAGTGAAGCATGCTGGGAATTTTGGTCAACTTATAGATTAAAACCAGATGCAGGTCGTAAAGAGGCTCTAATCTGGGAGCTGTGATCTGAAGCTTCCTGTGTTGGTCAGATCAGGGAAGTTGTTTACATTAACTGAGACAGCGCGGCTCCGATTTATGGCTGCTATGTGTGGGACATATAAAATGAACTAAGCATCATGGCGTCGTTCAAAAGTAGTTTCACTGAATGTTCGAGCCATGTGATTGGTTTCTGGCTACACAATTGGCTGGATGACAGAGAATCTTCCAGAAGCAAGTGGAGAATTGGGATAAAAGACATGTGAGTCCTTTGTTTGGCAGCGATAACTCCAAGGGAACAACCATCGCAACAAGACCTTGTACGCTGAAGGAGACTTCAGAGAGAACAAGGACGTAGATTCTACATCAAGGATATTTCTTGGCCAAGGTTTTCCTAAACTTGGTAGTATCTATTTTGAGTTCAATAGTTAAAATTGATGTTCAGTTAGAGTTAAAGTGCAGTTTAAGAATTAAATAGTTAAAGTTGATGTTCAGTTAAAGTTCAGTAAAGAGTTAATGAGTTGCTACTGTTTATGTTTGAGTTGGTATGAGAAGTGTTAAATAAAGAAATAATTGAATTACTGTCCTTGTTTGTCTCTTTAAACTGGAATGCTTGGAAGGTGTTTAAATTAAAGCTGTATAACATAAGGAAGGGAGATTTGCTTCCCTAAAGGACATTAGTGAACCAACTGGGGTTTTCCAACAATTGACAATGGCTTCATGGTCATCAGTAGACTCATAATTCCAGATATTTTTCATTGAATTCAAATTCCACCATCTGCCGCAGCGGGATTTGAACCTGAGTTCCCAGAACACCAGCTGAGTTTCTAGATTACTAGTCTAGCGATAAGACCACTAGGCCATCACCTCCCCAATTATAACACTATTTCTACATTATAACAGTGACTACACTTCAAAAAGTACTTAATTGGTTGTAAAGCGCTTGGGGACACTCTGTGGTTGTGGTAGGCACTGTATAAATGCAAGTTCTTTTGTATCAGAAGGGTATTGTGGAGCATAAATTAGATACTTATGTCAAATAATCTCTTGTACGAGTTACAGCTTGAACAAATTGAACATTCCATGTTCAATCCCCCTAAGAGTAGAGATAAAAAGGGTTTTAAAATCGAATTAATGCTCAGTAAAAATCTGCCGCAATAGCTCCAAAGGAAGCTACAAATTAATCCATGAGATATTCTTTTCAGGTACAAGACAACTTTGTTACTAATATTCATCTTGTTTCTCTTTCAGTGAAAGAAATGTTTTCCAAGTCAAACATACTTTCGTTTTAAAAATAAATTCCATACATTTTTCTAAATAATATGAGAATCACTGTAATTTCTTAAAGACTTCACATGATAATGGTACCAATAATTCACAGAATCTTTATAGTTTAAAAGGAGGCCATTTGGCCCATCAAGTCTGCACTAGATCTCTGAAAGAGCATTCTACCTAGTCCAACTCCCCCGCCTTATCCCCATAACACTGCAAATTCTTTCTTTTTAGATAGCAATCCAATTCCCTTTGAATACCTCGATGGAACCTGCCTCAACCTCTCTCTCAGAAAGTCCATTCAACTCCAACCACCCTCTGGGTGAAAAGATTTTTCTTCATATCACTATTACTCCTTTTGCCAATTATTTTGAATTGGTGCCCTCTTGTTCTTGAGTGGGAACAGTTTATCACTATTTACCATGTTCACATCCCTTAGGATCTTGAATATCTTGATCAAATCTCCTATCAGCCTTCTTTTCTCCAAGAAAATCAGTCCCAACCTCTCCAACCTATCCTCATTCTTGTGAATCTCTTCTGAACTCTCCCCAGTGCCTTCACATCCTTTCTCAAGTATGGCCCCCGGAACTGGACGCAGCGTTCCAGATGAGGCCTAAATAGTCTTTATGCAAGTTCAACATGACCTTCTTACTCTTGTACTCAATGACCTTATTAATAAAGCTTAAATTACTATCTGCTTTATCAACTTGCCCTGCTATCTTCAATGACATATGCACGTATACACCAAAGTCCCTCTGTTCCTGCACCTCTTTTGGAGTTTCTCCTTTTATTTTGTGCTGTTTCTCTATATCAGAGATGGGTAACCTAGGCTAGTGAGTGGGATGCATGAGTGGTCCTCCTTCATCTCAGTAGGCCGCAGGATTGAAATCAGACTTGTTCACTAACCAAGACCACATGAATAAAATTAAATACATTTAATACAAGCTGAATATTTCATAACGAGTTATAGAAAATGCTTAATCATTTATATGTTAATAGAACTATCAAATTCAAATGGTAAAAACAAAATAAATATTTACACTTTGGATGCTGTCTCTCACTGCCAATGTTTTGTGCAAACGTCATGCACCTTACTTCACTTCATTTGCCCTTGCTCTATGTGCGCATCACTTCATTAATACCAGTAAGAAAAAAAAACTACACAGACAGAAATCACAGGAATGTGGCAACCCTGCGCATGGGCAACAGTGAACAAAGTGCCTTGGGGGCCCCACTCAGAACCCAGATGGGCCGCATGTGGCCCTTGGGCTGCAGGTTGCCCACCACTGCTCTATATTCTTACTGCCAAATGAATCAACTCAAACTTCTCCACATTGAATTTCATCTGCCACTGTCTTCCCAATCCACAAACATGTCTAGGTCCTTGAAGTTCAAGATTACCGTCATCACAGTTGGATAATATTTCCAATCTTTGTATCATCTGCAGATTTTGAAATCATGCTCTAAATTCCACGGTCCAGGTCATTAATTTCTATCAGGAAGAGCAAGGGTCCCAACACTGACCCCTAGGGAATTCCACTACAAACCTTCCTCCAATCTGAAAAATAACCACTAATCACGTCTATATTTCCTGTCACTCAGCCAATTTCTTATCCAAGTGCTTACTTTCCCTTTTCTTCAATGAGCTAGAATTTTGCTCACAAGTCTGTTGTGTGGCACTATATCAAATACCTTTTGAAAGTTCATGTACACCACATCAACAACATTGCCCTTATCAACCTTCTCTGTTATCTCCTCAAAAATCTCCAGAAGGGTGGCTAAACATGATTGTTTCTTTAAAGAATCCATGCTGGTTTTCCTTAATTATCCTGTAGTTATCCAAGTGACTATTAATTTAGTCCTGAGCTATAGTTTCAAGAGGTTTCCCTCTCATTGATGTCAAACAGACAGGCCTGTAGTTGCCAGCTTTATTCTTGCACCCCTTTTTGAACAAGGGTATAATGTTCACAATTTTCCAGTCCTTTGGCATCACCCTTGTGTCTAAGACTGGAAGATTATCACTAGTATCTCTGCAATCTCCACTCTCACTTCCCTCGGTACCCTTTGACCATAGAATTTCTACAGTGCAGAAGGAGGCCATTCGGCCCATCGAGTCTGCACCATCTCTTCGAAAAAGCATCTTACCCAGGCCCAGCCTCCTGCCCTATGCCCGTAACCCATGGCGAATCCACTTACCTAAACTGCTTTGAACACTAAGGGGCAATTTAACATGGCCAATCCACCCAATTTCTTCATAAGGTGCACTCTGGTATATAACATTTTTTGTCATCCCTCACTAGCAGTGAGCCTATGCAAACATCTTCCCTAAAGCATAGCTGCTGTATTACTGCTTATGGCTCCAAAAGGCAGCTTAAAATAAGTCTATTATGCATTTTCATTGTGCATTGTTTTGCTTCGACACATAGATATGTACAACAATAAATATATAAAAGTCTGTTCACAGGTCTAAAATTTTAACTGTTGCACACTCTACAACCTTCCAAAATATATACTAAAATATGATGTTATTTGAATATTGTTTGTATAACCTGCATTTCATCATCTTCTTTCCTGCTTTAAATCATTTGGATTTATTAATTTTACTGCAATATGCTTTCAGCAAACATTGATTTCTGGGATTTGATCTTTTGTTTACTTGATTTTATTCAAAACGTAGGAATTTCTTGATCTGGCTGTATATTTATTTATTTTTGGCTTCTCGTTCTCTTTCATAGCATCTTTCAGCAAATGTTCCTCATCTCTAAAACACAACATTTCAGGTTGTTCTTTATAACCTGAACTCATCAAACCATCTTCATTGACTTGTTCTGTTTCCTGTAGCCACAAGAATGCACTACCAGGGCTGATTGAACTCTCCACCACACACTTCACAAAACACAAAAGGTCACAGTGAATTAACTTATCTGTGTTTGAAAACACTTACATTTCAGCAAAATGAAGGCAAAACATGGCAGAATCTTCAACACATTAAATTGCCTCTGGTGTTTGTTGATTTCTTGATGCATCAGAGTGATAATCAAGATTATCATCAACTTCAGTGCCCTGAATAAAAGGTACTCCTACAGACCAGCACAATAGTAATTTTCACATAATGGGCTGTGATTTTATTATGATTCTGACTGCATAAAAGAACCATTGTTTTTCGATCTCCTTCTTGTTAATAAATAAAATTGGTCAGGTCAGAATGTACTGAAGGGATGAATGACAGCAAAATTGGAACGAAGGAGGTTAGAAGACTGAAATAGGTATCTGCCATTATTACTCTGTCATCGCATATCTCATGATTTGAATTCTATCCACCTATTAAAATTCTTGGCAACTCTGATTGATGTCTCATAATAATTTCACTGTAAAGATTGAAAAGATCTTGGGACACTGCACTATATTTTGTATAGCTAGGCGGCACAGTGGTTAGCACTGCTGCCTCACAGCGCCAGGGACCTGAGTTCGATTCCTGGCTTGGGTCACTGTCTGTGCGGAGTCTGCCCATATCTGCATGGGTTTCCTCCGGGTGCTCTGGTTTCCTCCCACAATCCGAAAGACATGCTGGTTAGGTGCATTGGCCATGCTAAATTCTCCCTCAGTGTATCTGAACAGCCGCTACTCCAGACAGGGGAGAGCTGTGGTGCGAGGCGACCGTGTTCCAGACTTTGAGAAGGTCCAGGTAAAAAGATGGGCAATGCCTGCAAGGAGTTTTGAAGGCCCCCCTGGTCTTTGTACAGGAGCTGCATGTCATAATTTAGGCCGTAAACCTGGCGGACGAAATACGTCGCCAGGGCACACCATCCAGGAGGGGGCTGAACGTAAAGGTATCGCTGCAGGGTCTGAAGGCAGAAGGTCGCCACCTGGGTGCGAAGGCACACCAGTGCCTGACTGCTCTCCACAAGCGGGGTGAAAATGTAGCCAGTGCTCCCACCGACCAGCCATGTAAAATCACCATCAATTGCCTCCTTAATGGGCTTAATTGGTGGCTGACAGACTTTAAAGCCCCGCTTGTGCCTGCTGACCTTAATGCTGCACGCATGCACAATGAGATTGGGACCTGTGACTTGATTTGATTTATTATTGTCATATGTATTAGCATACAGTGAAACGTATTGGTTCTTGTGCGCTAAACAGACAAAACATACAATACTTAGAGAAGGAAAGAAGAGAATGTAATGTTACACTCATAGCTAGGGTGTAGAGAAAGATCAACTTAATGCAAAGTAGGCCCATTCAAAAGTCTGATGGCAGCAGGGAAGAAGCTGTTCTTGAGTCGGTTGGTACGTGTCCTCAGACTTTTGTATCTTTTCCCGACGGAAGAAGGTGGAAGAGAGAATGTCTGGGGTGCGTGGGGTCCTTGATTATGCTGGCTGTTTTTCCGAGGCAGTGGGAAGTGTAGACAATGTCAATGGGTGGGAAGCTGGTTTGAGTGATGAACTGGGCTTTGTTCACGACCCTTCGTAGTTTCTTGCGGTCTTGGACAGAGCAGGAGCCATACCAAGCTGTGATACATCCAGAAAAAATGCTTTCTATGGTGCATCTGTAGAAGTTGGTGGGAGTTATAGCAGACATGCCAAATTGCCTTAGTCTCCTGAGTAAGTAGAAGCGTTGGTAGCTTTCTTAACTATAGCGTCGGAGTGGAGGGAGCAGGACAGGTTGCTGGTGATCCGAACATCTAAAAACTTGAAGCTCTAGACCACTTCTACTTTGTCCCATTGATGTAGACAGGGGCATGCCCTCCACTACGCTTCCTAAAGTCGATGACTATCTCCTTCATTTTGTTGACATTGAGGGAGAGATTATTGTTGTCGCACTAGCCCACCAGATTCTCTATCTTTTTCCTGTGCTTGGCTCGTCATTGTTTGAGATCCGACCCACAGCAATGGTGTTGTCAGCAAATTTGAAAGGGAGGGGAATTTGGCCACACCGTCATAGGTGTTTAAGGAGCATCGTAGGGGTCTGAAGGCACAGCTTTGTGGAGCAATGGTGTTGAGGGTGATCATAGAGGAGGTATTGTTGCCTATCCTTACTGATTGTGGTCAATGGGTTAGGAAGTCTAGGATCCAGTTGCAGAGGGAGGAGCCGAGCCCCAGCCCATGATGTTTGGAGATGAGTCTCATTGGAATAATGGTGTTAAAGGCTGAGATGTAGTCGATAAATACGAGTCTGACATAGGTGTCTTTGTTATCTAGGTGTTTCAGGGTTGAGTGTAGGGCCAGGGAAATGGCATCTGCTGTGGACCTGTTGCAGCGATAGGCAAACTGTAGTGGATCCAGGCAGTCTGTGTCCACCGTCCATAATGTTTTACACATACGCGGAGATATCGGGATGGGTACCCACTGTCTTCTCGCGCACATGATTTCACATGCTCCTGGGTCAGGAGCCTGTTCTGGCCATGGTTTCTGGCACATTCGATTGAGGACTCATTGGACAACACATGCAGCTAATGTGGAAGTTTTGTTAAAAGCAGGCACACAAAGAACCTTGAGATAACACTAAGAAGCTATTACAGTTCTTTGGGCATGTATCTTGGAGTGAGAAACTAGAATATCTGGCAGTCATTGATAAAATTGCGAGTAACAGAGCAAGAGGAAACAAAGGAGGAAACACATCCACAGTTTGAAAAGAAGAAGATTTGAGGGTCATCCCAAAATATTGGCTATTATCAAGGAAATTTGGAGATTCGAGCCCTGATTTTAATTTGGGGTGGGCAGGGTGCAAGAGCACACATGGCCTACTGACACAAGGCTATTTTAAAACCAGGGCCTTATTTAAATGTTTCTGAAATGTCACCTGCCTAAATCAGTTGGGAGGAAAGACTTTGGAAGCAGTGATGGGTGTGCAAGTGGGAAACCAGACATGAGGCGCACACGTTTACCCTCACTGTCAGTTCTTGACTTTAGGATTTTTATAAAGGACAGCTTACATGGACTACAGTGGTTTATGCTCAACCGCAAATGTGTTTATTAACAGAAAAACACTCCTAATCTCCCTAATACAAGAGATCTAAACTCGTGCAATGACGCCACACAACACTCAAAACCACAACTTATTAACAAAAGCCTCCACTGAAAAACCACAAGCAAAACTCCACATTTCTGCCCTAAATCTTACGTGGTCCAACTTAAACTCCCTCAGGATTTAGCTCCTAACCTTAGGATCTGGCTGAAATTTACAACTCCCTACACGGTCGGTTGCTCCAGTGCAAGCTTTAGGCCCATGAATCAGGTTTACGGTTCCTCACCCTCCTTGGCAACCGTAGCCCTAAAACCCCAAGCCAATGCCACCACAATATGGCTGAAAACACTTTCAATCTCCCAACATGGCCAGTCTTGTCTGATGTTGAAAGTTGGCCTGTATCAAAGTGACTCGCCCTGACTCCGCTTCTGACTGACTGCCTGACCCTACGGCTTTGGCCTTTTTATTACAAATTTTATTAAAAATATCAAAGCATGTTTCCTGCAGATGTTTTGTTTAGTGGGCAGTGCTTAGCATCTTTTTAATCTTTAGACTGGTTCCTGCCTTGGTCCAAACAAACCCATTCATTGCTATGTTGTTTCCAATGTACCCTATTCAGATGTGGTGTCTCTGACTCTCAATTTGATACATGCATGTCATATGATAAAGTCCATTTCTCCATAGCTATTGTTGATGTTGTTTATATGATGGTTGTCTGGGCCTCATGCTGTTCCAGTTTCTTTAGTTGAATTATCTGATGGACAATTTATGTCTTTGAGATGGTAATGTCCCAATTCTTTACATGGTATCGACTTGGTTTCAGTATTGACATGTTTTGAAGGTTAACCCCTGATAGGACAGCCGGCCTCTCTGTGTTGCGGCCGAGCCTGTTTGTTTGCAGTTCTTATGTCTGATAATTGTAATTCTTCGAACATTCAGGATTGTTTAGCAAATGTTGTCTAATCACAAAATCACATCTAATGTTGGACTGTGTGTTTTAAGTTTTGCAAGCACAGACTGGCTGGGTGCAGTTAGTGCCTTAGCCATTGTAAACGTCCTGCCTGCGGTGGGTTTCGTGACAAGTGGCAGTGGAGAGTCCAGCAGGAGCCAAAAATCCAGAATCCTGCCTACGTGATAACAGTTTGCAATTCTGTTGATGGCAGGCTAATGGCAGTTTCAGGTATCCTACTGTCTAATGGTGTGAATGACATTGCAGTCATTATTATCTCATAAATGCTCATTAAATCTGCTGCTTGCCGGAATCACATGTTGTCTTCCAATCCTGCGACACATCAATGGGAAATCGTGCCAGTATGAAGCACATTTGAAAAAGGGTGGCACACAGCTGTCAGACCTCACTTTGCTTACGACTCTGAGTGAATGCTTCATTCATAGACTACCTGAACATAGCACAGTTGCAGTCTTATTGCAATGAGAGTGGAATACCTCACTGATGGGGATATAGGGTAGCACTGCTCCTGGTGGGTATCTTCATAGTTGGGGAGGCGGGGATGTTGAAAGATAACATAACAGACACATGAAGGGCTAAGGGGTAGGAAGGTATTGCTACGCATTGGGGAGGGGGAGCACATGGAGTCAAAGGGGCACAAAGTCATTGAAGGATGTTGTGGAAGAGGGGATTGATGGAAAGCAGAGGGACATGAAGGGTTTGGAGGAGGAGGGGGAATGATATCAGGCAGAGGGGAGACCAAGGGCTGGGAAGCTGGAGCCTGACAAGGGAAACTGAGACACTGACAAACAGGGGGTGAATGGGATACAACATATAAATGGGAGAAGCTGCTTGTAGACTCTGGAATAGGAATGTGGGAAGGTGGTGTTAGTGTGGCACAAGAGGGATGGGTTGCACTGAAACTCATAAAGGGGAGCGGGGAGGGGTTAGGAGAAGGGGGATAATGTAGTGTTCAGTCATGAGGGTAATAGGATCTCATTGAAAGTCAAGGTCCTTGGTCTGGGACCAGCAGGTCAGAGTGACAGAGTGGAAGCTGTGCTTGGGTTCCCAGTCAGGACTGAGAGGGTACAGAATGTCCTCAGGCTCTGTGGACCTCACAGACAAGAATGATAGACAAGAGACAGTCATGGGATGTAGCAGGTCATGCTACAGGGCTATGCATGGCACACGTTTTGTACTCCTGGTCCAGGGAGGAGCAAGGGATATGAGTTCATAGGGGTTGATGTACAGCTTGTTATGTGGGCCATTTTCATGGTTGCTGTCTGTGGGCTTGTCTGGCTCTGTACTGAACTGCAGATGGGATGGTAAAGGTTATGGGAGGGCATCTGCAGCCTGTATTTGGAGAAAACATAATAAAGGGCGTTTAGGAAAGTTTAACTGTGATAATTATTTACAATTAGCTTGTAGTTTAGTTACAGGCATTAGTCAAATAATCAAAGAATGTCAACCAATATGACACCAGCTCATCACATGACTTCCTCTTAGAATCACAGGGATAGAAACTGCATGTCGGCACAGGTTTGATGGGCTGAAGGGCCTGTTCCTGTGCTGTATTGTTCTTTGTTCAACAAAAACGCAATTGATAAATCATAGAATCCCTATAGTGCAGAAGGGGGCCATTCAGTACATCAAGTCTGCACCGACCACAATCCCACCCAGGCCCTATCCCCATAACCCCATACATTTACCCTAGCTAGTCCCCCTAACACAAAGGGGCAATTTAGCATGGCCAATTCACCTAACCTACACATCTTTGGACTGTGGGAGGAAATCGGAACACCCGGAGTAAACCCCCGCACACACGGGGAGAATGTGCAAACTTCACATAGACAGTGACCCAAGCTGGGAATCGAACCCAAGTCCCTGGCGCTGTGAGGCAGCAGTGCTAACCACTGTGCCATCATACCATCTTGTAAAGGCCTGTTTTAATGAAGTTCTACAGGATCGATTTATTCGTATAGACCAATTAGACATCTGGACTGAGGAAACCATGTTCCCAGATATTGCATGCTGTCTTATCTCAAATAAAATCAGGCATCAAAACTATTATCACTTTTATATATACACATTGGGTGCAATTTTCCCAAAATTGCAGAGTGTTGGATCAGGTGGGAAAAGCTGTATGAAACTCACCAGCTTCACTGATGCCTTTAACAGCACTGACGCGGATCACAGAACCAGCTGGAGGGCTGTGTAACCCTGCCAGCAAGCTGGGAAATGGTGCCCCAACCTCAGAGTTTAATTTAAAGCTCCATTTCCTCCCCCGCAGAGATCAGGGTCCCCTCCATGGAGATTAGCACCCCCCACCCCTCCAACCACAATGCCAACTTCTGGGTAACACCCCGCTCGCAGACATCAGGGCTGTCCCCCTCTCTACTGTTTTTCTCCCCTTCCCCATTCGCAGGTACAGGGCTCTCCCTCTTCCCCCGTCCCGTCGTGGGCATCAGAGTTCTCTCCTCTTCCCCTCCCCCACCCCCCACAACCACCATACAAGGGGAACCCACCCCCCAATGAAAGAGAGTAACTCCCACTGCCAAAGCCTCCTTGGCACGACCCCCTTCATGTGCCCCTTGGTACCAGGAGGCAATACCTAGCCTTGTCCATCAATCCCTGGGGCCTAAAGGCATTTCCACACTTGCCAGCATGGTCACAAGGTCATCACAATGGTTTTTTGTTTTTGAAAACCTATAGTGATTCACACTGGTGCAATGTCATGCCATCAAGGGAAGAGGAGGATTACCAAGCCCAGTAATCACATCTACATTTATTAAAATATATGGAAATCAGGTTCACACTCTTTCTGCTAGCAGGCAACCGTTAAGGAGGCACAAGTGCTGCATTATATGGCACCCCATCAATGAAAGACTTACAGATGATTTCTAGAATTGGCATTAACAGGCCAAAAGCACCCAGTCAGTAATCATAAGCAACTTATTGTTAATTAACATGCTAAATCTGAGATTGGATCACTGAGCTAGGTCAGGTTGGGTAGGTCATTCAAACCTCCTCCATGTGCGATTCAGATGTTATGGGAAGGATTTTACAGCCCCTTCTCCCGCAGGAATCTTCTGGTTGTGCCGAAGTCAACTTACTTCTGAATGCCTTGCTGAATTTCCTGGCTCCATCCCTGAAAGAATGGGGTGATAAAATTCTAGCTTAAGTCTCGGGGATTGCATCTTGGTCACCTCAATGTTTAGCGCCTCAGATACAGGACTGCATCAGTGACAAGGCTAGTAGGGCAGAAGCCACTATAGACATTACAGTTGCTTCTGGTTCAAGAATGTGACCCTATTTTCACCCATTATTCATTAATCTATTCATTATGTCACTTGTGAGTGGACAAAATAGTTATGGATCCAGGGATAACTGCTGCCTTTTGGAGAGTTCTAATATAATGGACATGGAGAAGAAGGGACAGACAGCGTCGAGGGCAATTTCAGAAGGAGGTCCCATCTGTGGTCCAGGGTGCAGGGGAACCATAGCAAGAACATGAGGATCAGGAGGATGGACCCAGACCAAGGAGGAAACTCCCTAGACCAAAGATCACCAAACAACACTATTTGTAGATGAGTGAGAGACAATGCCAAACACACCTGTGCTTGTCCCAAGTTCTGGTGGTTCACATCTTCCACATTCTTCAGGAGGATCCAATGTTCCGTGGAGTTAGAGGCTATTGTCAGTGGCCTTGAAGGTCATCACCTGTTCAATTATTTTTCCCTGAAGATCGTTCCGGGGGTCTGTGTGGCATTTCAGTCCACAGCACATAGATGCACCAAGGAGGTCCCGAATTCCCTCTACAGCTAGGCAATTGTTGTATGATGTTTGCACTCGATGAAGATAATGGGACTGTGAGATTCAATAGGTTTGCAGTTATCTCAGGCTTCCCTAAAGTGCAGGGTGTAATAGACTGCACTTATGTGGCTGTGAAGGCTCCATGGCAGCAGCTCTAACTTTTATCATCTGTAAAGGCCATCATTTCATCAATGTTTAACTGGTGTGCAATCATTGGAAGCACAGGTATCCTGGGAGTTGCCCTGACTCGTGCATCCTGAATGCTCAGGTGCCTCATGTATTTAAATGGTCTGAGCATCTACAGGGATGGCTGCTTGGGGATAAGAGGTACCGTACCCACTGAAACACTGGCTCATGGTACCCATGCATTGGCCTCAGTACTTCTGAGGAGAGATAAAATGCAGTTCACAGCTCCACATGGCCCTTAATTGAGCAGATAATTGGCATTCTGAAGGTGCGCTTCCGATCTTTGGACCACTCAGGTGGCGTACTGCAGAAACTCCAGATAGGGTCTCCTGTATCATCATCATGTGTTACACCTTTCACAACCTGGCACTGCAAAGCAGTGATGGTGAACCCTTGCCAGGAGATATGGAGGAAGATGGAAAGCAGGAGGGCCAGGAGTGATGAGGGTCAGCTATCATAGGATGAAGCCATCGAGGAAGCATGAAGTGGAAGACATGCCCACGTCTCTTTATTTGCTACCAGATTCCAGGAGGGCTAAAGTGAAGGCAACAAGAGATGGCCACATTCCTTCTGTCCCTTAATGCTATTCCATTGCAATGAAAGCGACATCCAAACAGACACATCAAGAGTAAGTTTGGGATTCAGACTTGCACCTTCCAGCCTCATGATTGACCAGGCCATGATCTCTAAGAAAGTCAGTGGTGCACCCTTATGTGCTCACTCTGGAAAGTGAAAGTCGACACAACAGCAAGAATTATAGACTGCTTGCATCTTTAACTTAAAATGTAGTTATACAGTGCTATGGGGAAGAGGGTGGTGTAGTAGGATTAATTTTGGATTGCCCTCACAAAGAGCTGGCATGGAACTGAGGGCCAAGAAACCTCCTTGTGTACGCTGGAAGCTTCTAAATTCCTGAAGAACTGGTTCTTTTGGTTTTTGAAACAATTAACAATTCATCACAATTTGAAGATCATAAACCTAATGTTAGCAAATGATGTTAACAAAGATTAATTCAATTAGGAGTATTTTAGGACTAGATAAAAAGTGTTGTTAAGAATAATATGATCAATCAAAAAAGTGAAGTAGAACTCGGCATTTGTTTGTAGAAAATACCTTAACTCTCTTGTTAAGAAATTTAGCTAACAGGATTACATTTCAATTAGTGATCATTTTAATCACATCCAAGCCAGAACACACTCAATTAAGTAAATTCTTCAAATATATCAATTAATTATTGCAACATGACGATGGAAGAATAAAAAAAGAGCGCCTTGGTGATAATGTTTACAATGAAACGTGCATAATCTTTGAAAAATACCTCTTGCAAGAAGAAAGAAAATTGCACCTAGTATTAAAAATACGAAGCAAGGATTTTCTTAAAATTAGTGTAACAACCACTGCAACAACCACTGTAACAACCACTGGTTAGCACTACTGCTTCACAGCTCCAGGGACCTGGGTTTGATTCCCGGCTTGGGTCACTGTCTGTGTGTAGTTTGCACATTCTCCTCGTGTCTGCGTGGGTTTCCTCCGGGTGCTCCGGTTTCCTCCCACAGTCCAAAGATGTGCGGGTTAGGTTGATTGGCCATGTTAAAATTGCCCCTTAGTGTCCTGAGATGTGTAGGTTAGAGGGATTAGTGGGTAAAATATGTAGGGATATGTGAGTAGGGTCTGGGTGGGATTGTGGTCAGTGCAGACTCGATGGGCCAAATGGCCTCTTTCTGTACTGTAGGGTTTCTATGATTTCTATGATTTCTAACCAGGCTAAAAAGGTTACTGAAATTGAGTTCTGTTCTGTAGAGAAGTCAGTCTGTCACTTTCTATCCCATTAAGTTATGCTGCAAGTCTTTTGTGTTAAGCACACCAGAAATCTCAAAACATCACTGTTGCATTGCATGTTAGTGCAATTCTAACAGCAAAATTAATATTTTGTTACTTTTATGCAAATAGCATTTTTATCAACACCTACGCTCTTTCGGTGAGGCATAAAGAAAAGTTATGTTAATTTCTTCTCAAACAAATTAAAACCATATGATCATAAGACAGAATTAGGCCACTCGGCCCATCGAGTCTGCTCTGCCATTCAATCATGGCGGATATTTTTTCATCCCCAGTCTGGTGAAAGTTACATCAATGTTTTTGTGGTTACAAATGCCAAAATTAAAACTAAAATGGAGAATTTAAAAATTCTTAACAAATAAAACTAGCGAAGATGTTCGTGTGATACTTCTGAATCTCTACTTTCATTTACAGCAGGGTCAATTTGAAACTACAGTTATGCACAAGTTCCTTCTGGTATCTTCAAACAATGTACAATTGACATTAGTTTTTATTTACTGAAGGTTAGTAAAATCATATGCATTACAAAATGAATAATAAAAATGCCAGAGTATCAAATTAATGACAAAACACCAGACATTCGTTGTGGCTGCACTTATTGAATTTTTGAAATATGTTTTTGGGCTCATGGAGGTGGTGATGTTTGTGCTGGGGAATTAAATTTTTCCTATTTTAGAACATAGAACATAGAAAGCCACAGCACAAACAGGCCCTTCGGCCCACAAGTTGTGCCGATCACATCCCCACCTCTAGGCCTATCTATAGCCCTCAATCCCATTAAATCCCATGTACTCATCCAGAAGTCTCTTAAAAGACCCCAACGAGTTTGCCTCCACCCACCACCGACGTCAGCCGATTCCACTCACCCACCACCCTCTGAGTGAAAAACTTACCCCTGACATCTCCTCTGTACCTACCCCCCAGCACCTTAAACCTGTGTCCTCTCGTAGCAACCATTTCAGCCCTTGGAAATAGCCTCTGAGAGTCTACCCTATCCAGACCTCTCAACATCTTGTAAACCTCTATCAGGTCACCTCTCATCCTTCGTCTCTCCAGGGAGAAGAGACCAAGCTCCCTCAACCTATCCTCATAAGGCATGCCCCCCAATCCAGGCAACATCCTTGTAAATCTCCTCTGCACCCTTTCAATGGCTTCAACATCTTTCCTGTAATGAGGTGACCAGAACTGCGCGCAGTACTCCAAGTGGGGTCTAACCAGGGTCCTATAAAGCTGCAGCATTATCTCCCGACTCCTAAACTCAATCCCTCGATTAATGAAGGCTAGTACGCCGTACGCCTTCTTGACCGCATCCTCCACCTGCGAGGCCGATTTAAGAGTCCTATGGACCCGGACCCCAAGGTCCTTCTGATCCTCTACACTGCTAAGAATGGTACCCTTCATATTATACTGCTGCTTCATCCCATTGGATCTGCCAAAATGGATCACTACACACTTATCCGGGTTGAAGTCCATCTGCCACTTCTCCGCCCAGTCTTGCATTCTATCTATGTCTCGCTGCAACTTCTGACATCCCTCCAAACTATCCACAACACCACCTACCTTGGTGTCGTCAGCAAACTTACCAACCCATCCCTCCACTTCCTCATCCAGGTCATTTATGAAAATGACAAACAGCAAGGGTCCCAGAACAGATCCCTGGGGCACTCCACTGGTCACTGACCTCCATGCAGAGAAAGACCCCTCCACAGCCACTCTCTGCCTTCTGCAGGCAAGCCAGTTCTGGATCCACAAGGCAACAGCCCCTTGGATCCCATGCCCTCTCACTTTCTCAAGAAGTCTTGCATGGGGGACCTTATCGAACGCCTTGCTGAAGTCCATATAGACCACATCCACCGCTCTTCCTTCGTCAATGTGTTTGGTCACATTTTCAAATAACTCAACCAGGCTCGTAAGGCACGACCTGCCCTTGACAAAGCCGTGCTTAGGCAGTGACTGTCAGCATCAAGCAATCCCAGATCAGGGATAATAGTAAAGCAGAGTACAATTTCCTCTACTCTGGCCCCCAACCTCCTAAGAGCATTTGCTAATACAGGATTTTACCCACAGCTGCCACACAAGCAATGTTGTGAACTCTTAAGTGAAGCTGTCATTTGGTGCCCAATTAGGGACAACATGCCGATAAGGAGCTAGACAGAGAGTGTGCAGACCCATTTCACACAGGACACACACCAGAGGCTTTCTATAGCTATTCATCTGATGAAGTGATATACTCCTAAAACACCACAGTCTGTTTTCACTTTATGGATAATAATTGATCTGTGGCATATTTACCAGTTTCTCTTTTGACTTCATATGAACAGATAGTTTTCCATTATGCATGACATGTCACATTTGATGATTTCATATTTATTTGCAGCATTTTACAGTTTCGTCATTTTATAATTGCATTTCAAATACTGCAGTTCTCACCTTGAGCTGAAATAACTGCAATATTATGTAGTATTAAAAAAAGGCTCATTTGCTTAAAAATGAACAAGAAACTCAGTGCTTCAAGTTAACTGCTGTTCGATCTATGCATTTTACAAAATTAGCTGAAGGTCGACATTGAATGTTGGAAACAAAAGCACCATGAACAGTAATGGAAACAATATTTTAACTAATTTGAGGGATGGTGAAATGGTCTAGTACTAGATTATTGAAACATTTTATTGATTGCAAATGCATTCATTCCAAATACATTTTGCGACTAAAAGATTTTTTATTGTACTGTGCTCTTAAGTGACTTTCCATCTGCACATTGGATGCTGCAGAGTAATTTTAAAAATAGCAAGACACGTCATGTTTTGGTTTAAATATATTATTAAATAATATTTCTTACATTTCAAAATGAGCTTCGAAAGAAAGGAAATTATAAAACTGATACGGTAGAAATGCTATCGGATGTAGGTAATATGGTAAACATGATCCACTAAAGTAACAGGGCACTTTGGACTGGACAATGAGGACTTCTTGTGGTACTGTTTGAAATTACAACATTCAAAGTGTGTAATTCAGTACTAAAGTTGAAAGATCACAATAGGAGGTAAAGGACAATAGACAGTTTCAATTTTGTACTGAAGTTCAATAAAGTTTACTCTGTTCCTGTGGAACAACTTGCAACAGAAATACAAATTGGGGATACAAAAATATAGTATTTACATACAGGTTTTTGCAATATTTTGGAGGAAAATGGATTGATGTTTTTAACATAGTCAAGGCATACTTGACAACATACAAAATAAATTGTGATTAAAACCTTACTGTAAACTATCATTTTAAAAAAACAACTCTAAAGCCATCTCTGTACACCTTTATTAAAACAGGATTACATTTACAGGGCATTTAAAATAATACATTTGAGAATGCAAGTAAATAATGCAAGTTATGTACTAGACTATATTGGGCAATATCAATTATTGGTTAATGATTCTTAAGTGTTAGCAAGAATACAGAACTGTAAATGTTTACTGAAACTATTTCAACACAAACCTTAGTTATCTATACATGTAGTAACGAATGAAAAGAGTGCATTTCATATTTGCTTAAATTTTCATCATGATTCAAAATTTTAATGGTCAACTAAAACAGTTTTAATTGAGTATTTTACACAAAATTCTGAGAGGTTAGCTCAGCATGAATTGTCATTGCTCATAATAAAATGTGATTCAAATGTATTTTAATTCTAGATTTAATTATAAAAGTCAATGAAGTACTTGCACTTTCTGTGTCAAGTGCAATCAAATTTTTCTTCATGGATGAAAGTTATTTATGTCAGCTAAATTCTCAAAAAATGTCTTTTAATAGCCAGGTCTTGTTAAGAACTGTACCAATGCACACAATAGATGGCATTTATTGGCATAATAAATACATTAATCTCAAATAGCTTTACACCTGAGAGGAGGGGTCATGGTATGTACCAACTTTGTTTTAATGCAAATTCTTTAAACTTAGACATTACATAATAGTCAACTCATCCAAAATGCATATCTGAAGGTTAAGAAACTGACAAATAATGCTGGAATAAATAAACCAACTACCATATTTAAATAGGTTTATGAACTGTTTACAAAATAGTACAATGTTATTTTGAAGGAGAAAATAACTAATCCCTAGAAATGTAGTTGAAAGAAAATGCCTGAGTAGATATTTCATGAACCACAGACAAAGGTGTCTGCAAAGTTGTTCATCTCCCTCTTCGAAAAGGAATATATAGCTGACGGTATCGCTTTCCCTCCAACTCTTTCACATTTGAGATGGCTTTGAAGCACTACTGTTGTGTACCCTGGAAGAAATCTTTCCATCAGCAATCAGCTTCACTTTTCACAAATTAAAAACATCAGCTACTTAGTTTTCATATTGTTTTATCATTAAAACATAATGAAGGCAGAACTGGCAGAACTTGAATATTCACATAATTTAATTAAAGGAATGGATCTTCAGAAATGTTTAACTAATTTTTCAACAGTTGACTTTAATTAGTCCCTTTTAAAACTAATAGCAATGTGCGATTAAATAAAAATGCTGTGTCTGTTCTAATGTAGTTGTATAACCTTACGTATCCAATAAATATGCCAATGGATTATATAGAAGTAAACATTTCCAACCAAACTTTGTTGAAGATTTAAAACCTTTCATAATATTCCAAGTTTAAAAAAAATTATTTTAATTTTGTTTAAAATATAATTGTTTTAATTAGCACATATTGTATTACCATTTAATTCATCACCTTTGAACTACATGTTTTGACTATGCACAATCAAATCAAACTAATTCCTACGGAGAAATTAATTAATCACAGGATTTCATAATCTGTGGAGGCAATATTTTATACAAAGATATATGTATTGTATTTTGTTTGGAATGTTTCTCACACAGTTCTGTTATTTTGTAATTCACTGATTGTGACTAATATGAGTAATAAGATAGTAATAATGGCTTTCAACGAGATGTGTACATTCCACTTAAATTATTTCATGTTGCATGATAAAACTTTTAAGTGTTTTTATACATGGCCAAAATCCAATATTCAAAGCAAAAAGCCACTGTTTGAATGCAAAATCCAAGGAGAACCCTGTTGCTGGAGTAAAAATATTGACATACAACATACAACTAGACGTTATTCTGTGAGCAGACAAAAATATTGACGTGGCTTTTGGAATTGGAGCATAATTTTCTGTATCTCGCTATAATAATCCTACTAACTTAGAAAACAAAGCAATCTTTTGAAAGAAGTTTATTATTCAAATGAAAAATGCACATTTCAAATTAAAAAATAATTGCTTCTCAGACTTTTGTTGATACCTTTTGTTATTTCTTTCCTCTAAGATGCACTGAATGGCAATGCAATTATATTTTTCAATGCTTTTACATTTAATTATTCAGTTGGTACCTAATTATTGATTGACAGAGCAAAGCTTCATTCTGTTAAGAGTGCCCTGGTGGATAGGCAAATGTCCATTTACAGAATAGAAAAATTAATTGCAGTCTGCAACTTATATCCTCTTAAATACATTAATTATGAAGCAAATGTAAATATAAAATTCAAACAAAAATTAACAGCATACCTGCTATCTTGATCTTGGATCTGCATTAATGTTCGCATGTTGCGGGAACTATCCCTCTGCTGCTGCATAAAAGAAGGTTGATACGTTCCACCACTTCTCATCTGTCGACAGATAATGTCTGGTTGGAAGCTGCGAATATTAGACAGGTTCCCTCCCAAACTCTTGTGCTTCTTATCTGCAACATTGTTTACATGTTTGTGAGAAAGTTGACATCTGTTCAATGTAAATTACTTTAAGATATCTAAGGCTTGCAAGTTTGAATTGCGTATCTTGAAATCCCTCAGATAACATGCTGTGTTATCAAATTTGTTCTGATGGTAATCGTCATCAGTGTCATCATTTTTCTCGCTCTTTATTGATTTCACAATGTGTATGTCTAGAAAATGTATGCTGGCTTTCCACATTTTATTATTGTAAAATTGGACCGAGCACTTTTCCTGTGCAGAAAGTATTTTCCACTTTTCCATCTCAAAGTCAATACCCCAAACCTTTTTTTGAATTAGATTTCGCTGAAGTCCTAGCCACCCAATTATAATATATGAATATATGTGTATAAATAAATGGGCCCCATTGCCAAAGGACGTTTTATGATTCTGAAGGCATTATGTGAATGTGCATTGCTGTAATTTTCTGCTTTAAATCATAATGCACTTGGGTTAAATTAAAACAAAAAAATATAACTTATAGTTGATACCAGAAAATAGCTCAGACTAGTAGACGCAAAGGGCTGGATTTTACATGCTCCCAGTTGGTGTGTTTCCTGCATGGGGGGGTATGTAAAATAGGATGGGCACCCATCTCACCATCTTCCAGCCCACCCCCGAGATCCCTTCTCACATATTACAGGGGTGAATGGGCCTGTGCTGAAATTAGCATCTCCCCACCATATTTAAATGAATAATTAAAGGTCAATTAAGCTTGTTATCAAGTTAATTGACCCTGTTAATTCGCTGCCCACACATAATATTTGGCGTGGACAGCATGACAGGAGTGGAAGTCCAATCTCTTGAAGTTCAGAGGAGAGAAGGAAGTCGGGCCATTCTGGGAGCTGTTCTTTGCTGATCATGCTGCAACCCCCTCCCCTATTCCTTTACAGACACACAAACCAATGAAAAGTTACAACTCGCTTGACACATAGGCTTTTCACTAAGGACTGGCACAGTTGAAATTCCTGAGTATTCACTTGATTCTCCTCATCCAATATGCATCTCTGCCCAAGACACCCAAACACTGCACTCCAAATTCATTGTGTCTTCAACTACAGAACAGACAGAATGAGTTTCCAAAACTCAGTCTTCCAGTAGCACCTTTGCTAACTGATAACTTTACCGAGTTCTATAACAGTTAACCACTTCCCTAATAACTTTAGTTTTTCTTCTCAGACAGCTTAAATTGCCGCCCCATCAGTCTACTCTCGATCATCAGTAAAGTGATGGAAGGGGTCTTAACAGTGCCATCAAGCAGCATCTGCTCAGCAGTAACCTGTTCAGTGACGCCCAGTTTGGATTTCGCCAGGATCACTCAGCTCCTGACCTCATTACAGCCTTGGTTCAAACATAGACAAAAGAGCTGAATTCTAGAGGTGAGGTGAGAGTGACAGCCCTTGACAGGAGGAGCCCAAGCAAAACTGGAATCAATGGGTATCAGGGGGCAAACTCTCTGCTGCTTGGAGTCATACCTGGCACATAGAAAGATGGTTGTGGTTGTGAAGAATCAGTCATCTCAGCTCCAGGACATCTCTGCAGGAATCTCTCAGTGTAGTGTCCTAGGCCCAACCATCTTCAGCTGCTTCATCAACGACCTTCCCTCCATCATAAGTTCCGAAGTGGGGATGTTCGCCGATGATTGCACAATGTTCAGCACTACTCGTGACTCCATAGATACCAAAGCAGTCCAAGTTCAAATGCAACAAGATCTGGACAACATTCAGGCCTGGACTGACAAGTGGCAAGTAACAAACATGCCACACAAATGCCAGGCAAGGACCATCACCAATAAGAGACAATTTAACCATTGTCTCTTGACATTCAATGGTGTTACCATCACTCAATCCCCCACTGTCAACTTCCTTGGGGTTACCATTGACTAGAAAATCAACTGAAGTCACCACATAAACACAGGGGCTAGAGCAGGACAGAGGCTAGGAATAATGCGGCGATTAATTCACCTCCTAACTCCCCAAAGTCTGTCCACCATCTACGAACCACATGTCAGGGTTGTGATGGAATACTCCCCGCTTGCCTGAATGGGTGCAGCTCCAACAACACTCAAGAAGCTTGATACCATCCAGGATAAAGTAGCCCACTTGATTGGCACCACATCCACAATCATCCACTCCCTCCACCACTGACGCTTAATAGCAGCAGTGTGTACTATCTACAAGATGCACTGCAGAAATTCACCAAAGATCCTTAGGCAGCACCTTTCAAACCCATGACCACTTCAATCTAGAAGGACAAGGGCAGCAGATACATGGGAACACCCCTACCTGCAAGTTCCCCTCCAAGCCACTCACCATCCTGACTTGGAAATATATCACCGTTCCTGGGTTATAATCCTAAAATTCCCTCCCTAACAACGTTGTGAGTCAACCAGCGTTTTCAAGAAGGCAGCTCACCACCACTTTCTCAAGGGCAACTAGAGATGGGCAATAAATGCTGGCCAGCCAGCGATGCCCACATCCCACCAATGAATAAAAAAGTTCCTGTCCCCTCCCTTTGACACACACCCAACTCTTGGAATTTCCCCCCTCAACTCCTTTCTTTTTTCCCCTGTTTGTGTTCCTGGATATCTGTTGCTAAGCAACAGTAAAGCATTTTCCACTTTTTGTTGCCTTTGGGGGGACCGGAAGATCCCACTGGTGGGAAGAGCTGGAAAAACCCAGCCATCATCTCTGTTAAGTCTCGCTTGTCCCCCTCACGCACTGGACCACACATGCACCTTCCACTCACACACGCTCTCCCATGTTTGCTCTCCATGTACAAGTTCTCTCCACCACACATGTTCTTGCCCCTCAGTTTCTCCCCTTTGTGTGCTGTCAGCCCTTCACAGAATCTCCACTTCATATGCTCTCCACCCACGTTTCCCCTGTTCTTTCTCCTCACTCTGACACACTCTTACCCCCCCACGCTCACGCACACTCTCCCCATCACTCTCACACATGCCCCCCTCACTCACCCTCCCCTCCCCCACTCACGCCACAAACACCCCCTCACTCACACTCCTTCCTTCTACCTTCCCTCTACCTCTCCTTCCCCCTCAGAACTTGTTGTCAGTCCATAGAGTGCTGCCCCAGCTCCCCAAGTCATCGTTCTGGCTCCCATGGTCCTCACTCTGGCTCCCCAAGGCCCTGATCTCTCCCTGTCTGCAATCTTGCTCTGCGGGCCCTGGAACCTATCTTAAATCTCACCTTACCATATTTCCTGCTCATCCAATCAAAAGCTGGTTGCTCCCTGCATTTGATGCTGATGGGCTCCAGTGAACTTATCTGCAGCAAATGCAGGAAGAAGCCAGCCTCTTACAGCATATTTCAAACATGTCAACTGAATGTCCAAAAAGTTTGGCAAGCCAATTCCAGAGAGCCTAGGGGCCACAAACCGGCCTGCAGACCGTGCGTTGGGCAAATCTATTTGAGAGCACTGAGGGAACTCCTCACCCACAAGCACAGATCCAGTATATTTCCCCACCTGCAATTCTGAGACTAGAATATTTTGAGAATAAAACAATTCTCCACCTTTTAGGTTCACTTTAATATATAATGTCTTTAATTTGTTGTCTCCTCTCAAAATCCTCAGTAGTTTGTTATCTCTATGCAGAACTATTTAGATTGGAGATTGTTAACTCCAGAGTCCAAGGTCCTCCTGGCCTTCAAGTCACACTACTGCTTCTACAGGGAGCACTGATGACACAGTCGGCTTGAAATGCAGGACCCTGCAGCCCATGTAGGTGCTGAGGCTTACCTAAATCAGTATTTCATCAGCATCTCCAGAGGCAGAGTCATCCAGGCCAGCAACATGGACAGTACCTTCTGAAACATGGGCTATAATATTTTCAGCTTGCCTGTACGGGGGTGAGGAGGGGTGATTACAAGCTTGGTTAAAGAATGGGCTTTTCAAGGAGGAACGTAAAGGAGGAGAGGGATGTGGAAAGATTCATGTTTCTCCACTGAATTAAAGTGTTGATTCCTGTTGATCCCACTAACAGTGATATTTATAAAAGCTTGTTAATTTCAGTATCATTATTAAACAACTTGGCACAATTGGACAGAACAAATAAACACACAAATTTGTTGGAAGCCGTACAAAATCTGCAGGTTGTTGGTTAAGACAAAAGGATAATACATGACAATTTCTTACTTCTAGCTGTTTCCTGTGGTATTGAGTCCCCAAAACCATGTGGGAGATTGTATTCTGCTGCTGTAAAAGGCTGCAACCCTTTAGGAAGACAATTGGTCACCCTCAATGTATTGGGCCTTGTTAACAATGGCATAATTGCAGACAGCCCTGATTCCACAGAAGGATTTGAAGGCGTTGCCTATTGATCAAAATAAATTAATACAATCAATATCGGTAAATATTGACATCTATAACCAAATAACCAAATTAAATTAATCACTTTTAAGTTCAAATGTTTTTGGCCAGATGGGAAAGATGGCTCCTTCTTCCTTCCCACCCCCTCCATCCCACTTGCGTTGATTGGAGTCTGGCTATTTTACAATTAATATGCTTCTGTGGGATGCTTGGCAGGTATACTCAATGTTCCATTTTATGATTGTCTATCAAGTAGGATATAAACAAAGAGCTACGCTAAATAAATCTACTCAATCTGTCTAAGGGAAAGCAGGAAGTAAAACTGAATGCATAACACAATAGTTATAAACCATATTGTTAAGTTAATAGTGCTTGTTTTATTTAAGTATTTTATTTACAATAAAGTTTGTTTTTGTTTAAAATGTGAAATCTTGATTTAAACAAGGTTACTGAATTTCTCTTTAAATGTTAACATCCCCTAACCAGATCATATCATCATCCTAAATCAATGATCATAGTGCAACATCTTACATGACATAATTCTACCCGTTATAATTCAGTGTATTGTTCAGCTTACTGTTAGCAATGCCACAAAAGATCCGCTAGCCATTTAAACAATCAAAATTCTTACACTGTGCTCACACAATAGAAATTCAGCTCTTTCTTTCTCATCCATTGTCACTGGTACACCATCTAATATCTGAAGCCTTGTCAATCGAAACACTAGGAATGGACGATACAACATTTTACGAGAGACCTGAAAAAAATTTTACATGGTCACTTAAAAGAAGCCTCACTTCTTCCTCTTTTTAACGGTTTCAACAAGTCAAGTTAAGATAGTGGAATCACATACTATATCAAACATACTTAGAATTTCACACATTTGATTAATTTTACAGCTGCCTATTATTGTGAAGTATCTTCAAATCAATATATTGCTTAACACGAATTACTCTTATTTGTAACTTGGAAATCTGTGAAATGCTGATGCAAATCTTTGCAGACAATTGTAAATGATGTAAATGATCATTTTTAAAAAAGAAATGTAATCTAGAACTCCAGTTTAGGGGGAGTTATTTAATACTGACCTGAGACATACAGAACATAAACCTTCCAGATTCAACCTCTTTTGTGCTGAATTAGTTGATCTCAGCTGGTGCAACACTTGGGAACTAAAATTAGCCTCAGTGCCTCATGTTAAAAGGGGGAAAATGCACAGATCCCCTTCCTGTTGAAAGATAGTCTTCTCATTCACATGTGATCGGGCTTGATTTTGATGTACAGTGCAAGGTTGCGAGGATGAGATACTGGATTATGTCTGACATGCAACCCAGCAACAGTGATGTCAGGAATGAAGAGAATGCAGAAAAATAAATGCACAAAATATCTTTGTGTACCTCTAGTGGTAATTAATATGCTAGGAAGTTCAGATATTTCTCACACAACCTTTGCGTATAGAAATGCTGGAATTATTTCTCCTACAAAGAAAATGGAAATAATCCTCACGTTTATATTCCTCAATTACTCTTTTACATCGAGCAGTGCGAGAGGCAGTTTGTGTGACAATGGCATGACTGAAGTTGCTATTCAATATTGGTATATAAGCATCAGAGAGGCAAGTAAAAATAATTATGACATTATGTTTAAATCTCTTGTAACTAATAAGCAATTACTTAAATTGTGAAAGAATGTAATTCTTCAGAAATCTAATCTTTGCAGAATAATTTTTGGAATTTTTTATACTCTTGATAGATGAAACCAATTGTGAAAAATTTGTCAAACTGTGGCTTAGTTCATGACACACTCATCTGAGTCACAAGAGTGTGACTTCAATTCTAGAGACCTGAGCACAAAATCTAGGTTGACACTCATGTGCAGTAATAAAGGAGTACTGCACTGTCAGAGGTGCCATCTTTCAGAAGAGATGCTTAATTGAGGACCTGCCCGTCATTTAATATGGACATTAAAGATTTATTGGCACTATTTTGGAGAAGAGGAGTTACCAAGTGTCCTGGTCAATATTGATCCTTCAATCAACATCACAAAACTGGAGGCTGGGATTCCCCCCTCCCTCTTTGGCTGCTGGTGGGGTCTATTGATCCCACAGATATCATTGGCAATTTGCATGGCTTGTCAGCCCTGCTTTGGGGGTCAACTTCAGCAGGACTGGAAGATCTCATCAATGGAAAGGGTTGGTAAATCCCGCCTAGAATATCTGGTCATTACCACATTGCTGTTGGTGAAAAATTGCTGTGTGCAAATTTGCCACAGTACACTGTGACTACACTTCAAAAAGAACTTCAATAACTATAAAGGATGGTCTAAGGTCATGAAAAATGGCACATAAATGCAAAGCTTTTTTAATCCTTATTCTTGGTATATTGGCATTACTGCCAAGGCTGACATTTTCGAAACGTAGAAAATAGGAGCAGCAGAACTAATTTCTCTGCTGTGGAGCAATTCCTAGCCAAAATTCTTTGTCCTTGGTGGAAAACTATGCTTTGATTTACTTCCCTGATGTTCCATTTGTCCTTGCTGTTGCTGTTGTACAGTTTCTTTCATTTTTGGGGGTTTGAACCGGTCGAATGCTGAATGTAGTTGTCTCTTCATTATTAGTAATGCAGGAGAAGTCTTGGTCGTTGAATGTGCGATATTCCTACACACTGGTGGGAATTTGTTAAGATGTTTGATCAGGGAACCTTGTCCTCGGGTTCATAGAATGACTCCATTGATGAACCAGAAGGAGCCATTCAGCCCACTGAGTCTGCACAGACCCTGCAATATCTTGCCCAGGTCACCCCCCCCCCCTCCCCCCAATCCACCGAACTTTGACATACTTGGATTGCGGGGCAAAACCGGAGCACCCAGAGGACACCCATGCAGACATGGGGAGAATGTGCAAACTCCACACAGTCACCCAAGGCCGGAAATGAACCCAAGTCCCTGGCGCTGTGAGGCAGCAGTGCTATCCATTGTGACGCCCTCTCAAGGTACGTTTATGGTTGGACAAAATGTTCTGCTAGTCCATTGATAGCAGGATGATACAGTGCGGAACCAATATGTTGAGTACCATTCTCTTGCAAAAAACATATGAATTCTTATGGGTCAAAATGGCATCTGTTATTACTTGCCAGTTGTTCAGGGAATCTAACCTGATTAAATACTTCTCCTAGCTTCTCGATAGTCTTCTCCGATGAAGTAGATTTCATCACAGGTGACCTCTGGCCACTTTGGGTGAACATCCACCATTACCAAGAACCTATAACCTTCAAAACGTCCTGCCAAGTCCACATGCATTCACTGCTAAGCCTCTTCAGGCCATTCCCATGGATGCAGCGGTTCTAACGGTGGCATGTTTCTTACCTTTGCACAGGAAGAACATGTTCTGGCTTTCTCTTCAATTTCTGCATCCAGTCCAGGTCACCAGAAATAACTTATTGCTATCTCCTTAATACATATGATTCAATGGCCCTCATGTAACTTCTCCAACACTCACTTTCTCTAAGGTGACGGAATGATCACTCTGAGCCTTCATAGAAGACATTCCGATTGTACTGACAGCTCCACTCTTCTGGAGCAGTATGGCTTCAGGTTAGGGCAAGGTCTTCCCTCGTAATAACAAATCCATCACTTCTGAGAGTACTGGCTCACTCCAGGTATGCTTCCTCACCTATCTGAAAGTGACTGGTGTATTGTCCACTTGTTCAGCATTCAGCTGCAGAATGCCCTGGCTTTGTACATAAATAAACCTGTTGGACTTTAACCTGGTGTTGTGAGACTTCTTACTGTTTGTACATCAGTAACATACATGAATCTCGAGATTCTTGGATGTCGATTCAGCAGACAATTTTTGTATTAACTACACAAACTCAATTGCTGAGCTTCCTTTGTACTGAATTTTATTGAAGTAGCCACTTTCATGGTCTTTTTCAGTGTAAGGATACTTTCGTTTAGCAAACATTTCTGGATTGCCTCGCTGCGCAGTCCACAGACAAATCGGTCCCAAATTATGTCATTTAGCACATCTCCAAGCTCACAATATTTTGAAAGTCTTTTAAACACAGCGAATTACACAATTGACTCTCCTTCTTCTTGGTTTATGTTGTGGAACCTGAAGTGCTCTGCAATCACCAAAGGCTTCGGCAAAAAATGTGCTTGCAAAATATCTATGATCTGTATATTCGTTTTAGTGCCTGGCTTCTCAGGTTGGACTAAACTATGGAAGAGATAAATGTCTCCCCCCCCCCCCCCCCCAAATCACACTCAGGAAAGTGGGCACCATAATATCTTCAACTATTTTCTTTTCCTGCGCAAGACAGTCAAAACACTCAGTATAGGAGATCCACCACCGCTCCACATTTTCATCAAATGGTCCCATGATGCTGAGAACTCCTGCCATTTTTTTACCAATGAAGGTTTCCCGCATGTGCACTTCACAACACTTTTCCAGAGCACATACGAAAAACTTATTTTCTAACATTTCGTTTTCCTGACTTTTCTCGGTAAATTTCTTCATCCCAGGTGGCTAGCAGCATCCTTCGTTGTCCTCATTTTTTTGTGTTGCATATTGGAGATATGCTGTACTCAGGATAAGAGAGCCTTATTTACAGGTGTGTGTTCACTTACCTGGCTGCTTCTTCTCTGCCCGTTTCCCCGCACTAGTGACTTGTGATGTCACTTCCGGTGAATACACAAATACATTAACACAGCAGAGGAAAGATCAAGTGTAGAATTGACATGCTGTACTTGGTTGAAGTCATTAGGTTACATTTTAGCTTCATTTGAAGCAATGTTTAAAAGCAGCATCTCGGCCTTTTGGCTAAGATGCAAATGAGATCAAGCCTTGGAGGAGGTGCAATGCCTACTCCAATCAGCTTGGATCATGTAGATCAAGCCCAAGACTGGAGGTGAGAGCCCTGTCTTGTCAGCTTGGATCGGGAATGTCTCATTTGTTGAGACTCTGAATTGGACTTGATTTCATTGAATTGGATTTTTAAAAAATACATGAACACAGCAGAACTTCAGGAAGCTAATAAGAATTAATACAAATACATAATACTCACCACTCTCTGGGTGAAGATCCTTCTCTTCATCTCAGTCTTAAATGGTCTACCCCTTATCCTCAGACAGTGACCGCTATTTCTGGACTCCCCTGCCATCAGAAACATCCTTCCTGCATCTATCCTGTCTAATCCTGTTAGAATTTTATTGGTTTCTATGAGATCTCCCCTTATTCTTCTAATCTTGATCATCTCCAGTTGCCCTGAGATGGTGGCCATGGGGTTTCTTCTCAAACTATTGAAATTATTTGCGCTATTCAGAGGGCAGCTAAAAAGTAATTGATGTGGGACTGGAGTCACAAGGAGATGAAAGCAGATAAGGATGTCAGATTTCATTCCCTAAATGTTTTCAATGGCAATTCAAGATCATTTTTATTGATCTCAGCTTTTATTTCCAAATGTTTTAGAAACCAAATCTAATTCTTAAACAGAGGCACTGAGCATTTCTTTTAGGTTGTGTTTTTTCTCACATGAAGGAGTAATGTCTATTTTCAATTTTTTTGCCATCTTATGAGGTCTTTTGGTCAGTGTGGTTTAGTGAGCAGGAATACAGTTTATTCTCGTGTTGCTGCCAATGTTGTTCGGCAGCCATTGCTAGAGTTATGGTATGAATTTTCTTTCGCTTTCATTTTCCATCCACCTTCCCCGCTCCACCACCTCATCACAAAGACGTGGGAATGTAGACAAATGTAGATTACGTGGTACAAACTATTGGAAAAAAATGCAGACTTTTCCTACCATGTAATGGCAGGACTAACATAAAACAATTTTGAAATCTGTCCTCTTTATCAGGTAAATTTTGACTCATGAATCTTAAAGTATTCCAGGTCTGTATGCAACTGGACACTGGTAATATCCAGTTAGTTTTACACAGAGGAGGCAAGACCAGATGCAGTAGAACAGATGGAACTATTACTTGTCCCGTCCCCAAAATGAATTTGTTCAAAGTAGCATTTGGGACAGAGTTGCATCCCAGTTTCTTGTTTAGTTGGCCTCACTGCCCCTTTCATACTTCGCTTCAGAGTGAAACAATTTGGGATTCTTATCTCTTGGCAATATAATCAAAGGCTGCAATTTTCTGGACCTGCATACAGAGGACGCAAATCTCTTTATGACCGCTAACTCTTGAGAGGAAAATAACAGAATTTGCATTGGGAAGATCTCAGAATGAGATCTTTCCCATCCCCTGCCAGTGATGTAATCAGGTTCACACCCTGTGAGGACATGAACCTGATTCCCATCAATTTGAATGTATTTAAACATAACACTGTATCTTTCGGGGACTTCAGATGTCACATTGGCGGGAATGACTACTGCTCTCCAGCAGTTTGAGATGACCATGCCAGGGGCGTGGAGGCCAGTGTAGCTCCCGGGTGGTCAGAGACATGGCAAGGGAGGGGAGGAGGGGGCAATTTCCAGCAAAAATGAATGGGGGGAGGAAATTGCTGGCGATGATAAATGGCAGGCGGCAAAATTGCTGGCATGGATGGATGGTGAGGGGAGTGGAGGACCCAATGTTTGTGGGTGGGAGGGGGAGGGATGGGGGAGTCTGTCTTTCAATTTTGACATTGGGGTGCCCTTTAAATAAGGCACTCCCATCTCTGTGGATCTGGGCTTACTGGCATCTTTAGGCCCTGTCCCTCAAGAATAACAGTGCAGAAGCTGCCCCCATGCTTTTCTTTTGATTTGGAGGGGAAACCTGAACACACCTGTTTTCAGTCAGAATCTGACTCTTTGCCATTTTTTGGAAAAAATTCCACCAAAGTTTAAATTTTGTTTATAGATAAACAATTGTTGCTAGATTCACCATTTGAAGTAAAGGGTTTGTGGAAAGGAAAGTTTAGGTACAAAAGAATTGTGATCAAACAAGATAATTCATCAATTTGTAAATTATACAAAACATACTGGATCATAATACTTACAGGATTTCCAGCAACTGAAAGCTCTGTCATATTTGGAAGTGAATCGAGTTTTTCCAGTTCACCTATATCCTGTGCAAAATAGACTATTTACTTGGAAATAGTTTAATTACATATAGAAGGACATTTTACGATGTCTACCATGACAATATCTCAAATCATAAAATCCTGGATTGATATACTGTTGAATAAACTTCCCCACATTGCCACTAAATGGACTTGCAAGGTGCACACATATTTTGCCATGAGTTCATTCAGCCCTTATTCCGTATGTTTCACTTTCATGGCCTTTCGGCTTATACATTTTACACCTTTTTACACGCAAGTTTTAAAGTTTTCCAAGTTTGTATTTCCTTTAGTACGGTGCACAGCAGTTTATAAAACTTTTAATACATTCAGAAACCAAATGGAATATAAAGTTTTAAAATATTGCAGATGCTGGAAATCTGAAATTAAAATGGAAATGCTGGAAATACTCAGCTGATCAGGAGGCATCTGTCAATTTCAGGTTGCTCACCTACTGTCAGAACTGAAATAAGTTAGAGTCAGGAAGTGTTTGAGGAGTTGAGGAATGGTCCGAAGTGTCGTGTAGGAAATGGTCCCTTTGGAGTGTAGAAAGATAAAGGGAGAGAAAGATGTATCTGATGGTGGAAAAAGCTGAAGGTAGCAATGATGGTGGAAGATGAGATGTTAAACGTGGAGGCTGGTGGAGTGGAAGGTGAGGCCAAAGGGAACTTTAACTTAAAAATAGGTAATTACAAGGCTATAGAGACAGAGTTAACTAATATGTAACAGGAAAATAGGTTTAAAGGTAATATGCTAGAGAAAGAAATATTAGCAGATATTTAAGGATATATTTCATAACTTTCAACAAAGATATATTCAATTGACAAAGAAAGATGCCATGAGAAGGATGCAGTATCTGTTACTTACGAAGGAAGTTATGGTATAGTCATATAGATCAGATTGAATGAAAGATGCACGATGCTACAAAGATTAGAGTTAGCCAGAAAATTGGGAAAACTTTAGAAACTAAAGAATGACTAAAAAATGAGGGAGAAATTGGAGTTTGAAAGAAAATTAGCAAGAAGTATAAAACCGTAAAAGCTTCTACAAATATGGAAAAAAAAGAGTAGCTAAAGTAAGTGTTGGTCCCTTAGACGGTAAGTATGGGAAAATAATAATGAGAAACAAGGAAATGGCTAAGAGATTAAATATTTTGTATCTGTCTTCACAAGAACAGTACAAAATTAGGGGCTGGATATTACGCTGAGGCCAGGCTCCCCACAGTCCAGTGTAAAGTTCGGGGTGAGCCCAACTCAGCTTAGCCAGCACGAGGCAGGCGCTCGTCCAGTTGAAGAGGGCATCCCACCTCATAGAGTTGTCAGCCGATCAGAGACCGGCAGCTGTGTACAGAGGCAATGTCAAGCAGGAATGGTGGCCACTTCTGGTACTGCAGGTAAACCAAGGAGGTGAAGTTTGGTGATGGACCCCGATATCGGGTCAGGCCTGTTGGGTTCAGGCTGACAGCACACAGCATAAGGGGGAGAGGGGCATTTTGGACAGGGCAAAAGGGTGGGTGGACATGGGGGAGGCAAATCTGTGGAAAGGAGAGCCTCTGGTTGACATAGGGTACCAGGGGAGGAGGCCTTTCACTGACCAGCAGTCTGTAGGGTTAAACTTTCTGTGATACCCACCCGATGCAGGTCTCAACCACTGCCAATTATATCAGAGTGGTAATGGGATGAAGCCCTATATTAGGCATTAATTGTCCTTAAATGCACATTAATAGGGCCTGGGCAGGCAACTCTCCATCACCTATTTGGCTGCCTGTAAAATCAGAGATGGGGGTAGTGGGGTGGATCAGGAGTGGGTACACCAGTGTTGGCACAGCACCTTCTTTTATGGGTCACTATTCCCAGAGAAAAAGTACTACGAAAGCTAATGGGACAAAAGGCTGACAAGTCCCCTGGATTTGAAGACCTGCATTCCACAGTCTTAAGGGAAATTGCCACAAAGGTAGTGGATGTGCTGGCTTGTGATCCTTCAATATTTCCTGGATTCTGGCGACGTCCCAGCAGATGAGAAAACCACAAATGTAATGCCATGGCTGGGGTTTTATGGCTCTGCCAGTGTGTCTCCCCCTGGCAGATGTGGTGGGCTATTTAAATTGCCATTTACTTTGGCAGGTGGGGAGGAGCCATAAAATCCTGGCCCACTATTCAAGAAAGGAGGGAGACAGAAAGCACAAAACTATATGCCAATTAGTTTTTGGGAATATAGTAGAATCCATTCTTAAGACTGTAGTACCAGGACATTTCGAAAATCAGGTGGAGTCAATACAGTTTTGTGAAAGGAAAATCATGTTTGAAAAATTTATTACAGTTCTTTGAAGATGTAACAAGCAGGATAGATTATAACGGCACGGTAGCACAGTGGTTAGCTCTGCTGCCATTGCCAGGGGACTTGTTAGCTTTACAGCGTCAGGGACACGGGTTCGATTCCCGGCTTGGGTCACTGCCTGTGTGGAATTTGCACGTTCTCCCCGTGTCTGCGAGGGTTTCCTCTGGGTGTTCAAGTTTCCTCCCACATTCTGAACGTGTGCTAGTTAGGTACATTGACCCGAACAGGCATCAGACTATGGTGACTAGGGGATTTTCACAGTAACTTTATTGCAGTGTTAATGTAAGCCTTACTTGTGACTAATAAATAAACTTCACTTTACTTACTAAGGGAAACCAGTATATGCAGTGTGTTGAATTTCCAAAAGGCATTCAATAAGAGGCTACATGAAAGATGACTACACAAGATAAGAGCTCATGGTGATGGGGATAATATATCAAATTAAATTAAAGAATTGGACAACTAACATGACACAGATTGTTGAGATAAATGGGTCATTTTCAGGTTGAGAAACTGTAATTATTGGAGTGCCGCAGAGGTCAGGGCTGTGGTCTCAACCATTTATGATCTATATTAATAACTTGGATGAAGGAACAGGTTTATAGACGAATTTGCTCATTATACAAAGATAGGTAGGAAAGCAAGGTTCGAAGAGAATACAAAGAGTCTGCAAAGGGATACAGATCGATTAAGTGAGTAGGCAGAAAATGGCAGATGGAGTATAATGTTGGAAAATGTGAGGTTGTCCACTTTGACAGTAAGAATAGAAAGCTAGAATGTTACTTAAATGGAGAAAAACTGCAAAATGTTGCAGTACTGAGGGATCTGGGCGTCCTTGTATATAAATCACAAGAAGTCAGCACACAGGTACAAAGAGTAATTAGGAAGGCAAATGGAATGTTGGCATTTCTTGCAAGGGGGAATAGAATATAAAAAAAGGAAAGTCCTGCTACAGCTGTGCAAGGCATTGGCATCTGGAGAACTGTGAACAGTTTTCATCCTCAGGAGAGATAAACTTACTTTGGGAGTAGTTCAAAGAAGGTTCACTCGGTTGATTCTTGGAAGGAAGGGTTGCCTTATGAGGAAAGGTTGGGCACGTTAGGCCTATATCCACTGGAGTTCAGAAGATTGAAACATATAGGCTGGGCTTTTTTCTGAACCCACTTGATGTGAGCAGGAGCGGAAAATATTGCAAGAAGTGCAAAGTTGTGTTTTATGTCGGCATGAAAACATGACGTGATTGCCCCTCATCTCCACCCTCCCTTATCCTTATCCTGATCCTGATGTTCAATGTTGAGACCATCGTTACAATAAATTTACATATCATCATCAGGCCTGTACACCAGAATCATAACCCTCGTCAAAAAATCCATCCATGGCGGCATGATGGCAGAATGGCATAAAACACGGCTAGTCTTCATACCACCCTGACACTGGGACTACCCAGGCATCAAGCAGGCAGTACCCTGGCATTAAAACAGGTATTACCCAGGCAGTGGACAGGTGGTGCCCGCCTGTTGTCTGGTTTGTGCCATGGGTGCACCTGGGTGAACTGGTTTGCTTGCCGTGCACTGGGGCAGCCTTTTATCAAGTGTCTGAGTTGATGGCACATGAATCAGGGGCTGCCCCATCAACAGTACATCATGAGACCCATGACAAAGTTTTTTAAAAAAAGTTTTGCAGTATATGGTGGAGAAAGCTGCCATTGCCATCAATGGCTTTGACGTCACTTTTCCCACCCAACCTCAGCTGATAATGATACCTTGGTAAAACTCATACTTCTGAATCAGAAAATTGTGGGTTTAAAGCCCACTCTAGAGATTTGAGCACATAATCTAAACTGACTCTTCTTCAGTGTTGTAGAAATAAGTACATGCTGAACTGTTAGAGATGTCATCAATCGGGGTGACAGTTGACTTCCATTCTGTTATAAAAGATCCCATAACATGAACTGAAGAGGAGCAGGGAAGCTCTTACTGTGACCTGGCCAACAGCAAGAGATAACATCACTAAAGGAGGTTACCTGATCATTGTTGTTCTGGAACCTTGATGTATGCAAACTTGTTGCTGCATTTTCACATATACCAAAAAAGACTTAATGGACAGTAAAATGATTTAATATCTTCTGAGGACATGAAAGGTGCTATATTAATGCAAATCTTTTGTTTACCTGGATTTTGTTTGCACCAAGGAAAAGTCGCTGCAGTTTTACCAATGGAAATAAGTTGTTAAGATCACGCATCCTATTCTCTTCTAAATGGAGCTCAAGAAGAGCACTTTGGCCCAAAAAAGAGTTCTCATGGATCATTCGGACTCTGTTTCGTTCCAATGACAATTCAGCAAGGTACTGAAGGCGATCAAGCCCCTCAATCTGACTAATAAAATTGCCTACAATGGAAATAATTGAAATGAGTCAAATTTTCTATATAACACACATTTAAAGAATGCATGCATCCACTCAAATACAATTTAATTCCTTCAGAGTGAAGGAGACAGGAAGTACAGGATTTAGCCAATCCATTTTCCCCAATTGCTAAATTTCACTCAGGACACTCAAGATTATTTTCCTTTTGTCAGAACATGCAGTGAGTACATAATTGCTTTAGGAAAACTGGACAAGGTGTTTCAAGTGATCAACATCACAAGTTATAGAAAGTACATGCTGCATAGTTAGTTGTCAACAAATCATATCTAATATTGCAGATTCCTGGAGCTTTCGCAATTGCCTTTGGAGGTCAAAGTGGAAATTTCCAAGGTTTGATTTGGAGAGGGATGTAATGGGGTGCAGGCAAACAGTATGTGTGCTCCTGGTGTTAGTCTTTTTGTTGTTTTTTTTCATGTCAGATCAAGAATACAACATTTGAATGTTAAAATAGTGGTTTGGAAAAATTGGAGACGAAGGGCCCGATTTTACCATCAAGTTGCGCTCTTTTTCGGGCGCAAAAACTTGATAAAGTTGGGCATGAGGCGAGTAGCACAATCAGCTGCCACCTCCGCGCCAGTTCCCCCTTTATCAAGGCCTGAAAATGGCCACGATTGGCAGCACGCCTGAAACAGGCGTGGTGCATTTGCATGCATTTAAATTGACTTAATGGGCTGCACGCCCAACTTTACTGGCACTTCCCCCTTTACCAACATGTTCGCCCATCCAGAATCGGCACGAAACAGATATGCTCCATATAAGTCCGATTTGGGCGCTCTATCAGTGAGGGTTAGTGAGGAGCAGTGCCGGATTTAGACTTGGTGAGGCCCTAAGCTATATAAAGCTTGGAGGCCCCTTGTTAAAAAGTTACACCAAAAAGTCTCACAAAGGTGCGTACCAAAACAGGACCTTGGGTCACCACAAAAAAATTGAAAACATAATTATGCTTTTTAATTATTTAATAGCAAGGTATTTTCAGTGAAAAATACAAATTATTTTCAAATGAATGCATTTACTGATTACATATTTATCATTTGGCTGGCTTGATCTCTCTCATAGATTTTGCTAATTTTTTGAGTTGCGCTTCAAGCTGGTGCTTTCTTTTTCTTTTCTGGTATCCGCTCTTAAAGGTTCTCTTCATTGTAAACCTTCTGAAATTTTGTGAGGCCCCTGCGGATTGTGAGGCCCGAAACTGTAGCTTGTTTAGCTTATGCCTAAATCCGGCATTGGTGAGGAGGTAAGTGCCGAGTGTCCAACGGCTCTCGGGGAGCGGGCGGGGGGGGGAGCGTGGAAAGGTGGATCCGTTGCCACTCTGCTTGAGATTGGTGGGACGGAGGGGGGGGGGGGGGGGGGGGGGGGTGAAAGTGGAATCTGCTACCAGTCTGCCCGTGATCAGTGGGGGTGAAAGGGGGTCCACTGCCACTCTGCCTGTGATCAGTGGGAGGGAAGGGGGTCTGCTGTCACTCTGCCTGAGATCGGTGGAAGTGGGGGGGGCCACGATCGGTCTGGGTGGCAGGGTTGTGGGGGGGGGTGGGATAAGGGGATCAGTAATGTTGTGGGGGTGGGCATTGTCTGTGGGGGCCAGGGGGAGGCATTAACCAGTCCCGGAGGGATGTGGCAGGGGAGCAGCATTCTATCACTTGTTTTCTGCACATGCTTTGTTGTAGGCGCCGATCGGAGCTGCAGGGTTTAGGGCGTGTTAAGCCCCGCCCACAGGCTTGTGCAGCGTGATTCGGAATCGCTGATATGTTTGCAGACAGAGTGCGTATGGGGGCATCTCAGAACGGGTCTAAAAGTCAGATCTGAAACATGCCCAGTTTCAAGTCCGCCCAGCATTTAGAATCAAATTGGTAAAATAGGGCCCTAAGATTCATGCAAGAAATATTCCTTTTTTATTCTTGTCATGGAGGTGGGCATTGCTGTCTAGGCCAGCATTTATTGCCATTCCCTAAATACCTTGCCCAACATTTACATTTGGCTGTGAATTCCAGAATCTTGACCTAGCAACTGTGAAGGAATGGCATCATAGTCCCACGTTGGGATGGTGTGCAACTTGGAGATGTTCATGTTCCTGTATGTATGAGGCCCTTGTTATTCTAGGTGGTAGAGGTCGCAAGTTTGGAAGGTGCTGTTGAAAATGTATTGGTCAGCTGCTGCAGGCATCTTGCATATGGTACACACTTCTGCAACTGTGTGAACCAGTCATGGAGGGAAAAGTTTATGGTGTTGGCTGGGATGCCAATTAATCAGGATGCTTTGTCTTTGTTGGTGTTGAATTTCTTCAGGGTTTTGGAGCTGCACTCATTCAGTGATGAGTATTCCATCACAATCCTGACTTGTTTCTTGTAAATGATGGAAAGGCTTTGGAGAGTCAGGAGCGAGTTACTTTCCACAGAATTTTTAAAAATTCATTCACAAGATGTGGGCTTCGCTGGCTAGGCCAGAATTGATGTAATATCAGAGACAAAGGTTTCACTGCAAACTATACAACACAGCTGCAACTTTATGCATTATTTGAAAAATAATACAAAAATAAATTTGCTTTCATCACGAGTTTAGTGTGCAGGTAGTTTTATTTACCTTCCAAATGCAGCACTCTCAAATTTATGAGTCTATTCAACTGTAGCTGAGCCAGGCTAGAGATGCCATTGTATCCTAAATGAAGTACTTCCAAACTTTCCATAACTGGAGGGAGGCTTTCATAACTTGGGTCTCTGCTTTCAAAAAGGGAGGCAGTGATTAATTATGCAGCAAAATAACATTTTGGCTGGAAATTGCTATCAATAAAGCAGTAAAAATTGTATATTAAAATGTTATTTGGGTGAATTAAAGTACTTAAATTGCAGGTTCCAGAAGTCTTTAGTTCCAGTAAATTTTCCTCATTCATTTACAGGATATGCGCATCTCGAGCAAAGACTGTATTCACTGTCCATCTCTATTGCTTTTCAGAATATGGTGTTACTACTTTTTGATAATTAGTGGCTTTTCAGGCCAATATGTAGGCAATTAAGGATCAATTACATTATTGTGGTCTGGACACTTAGACCAGGCAGGGTATATCTATATGTATATATATATATATATATATATATATATATATAATATATTTTACGACAATCCAATCCTGATCCTGGCTCTTTTCTAGATTTATCTAATTGAGTGAATTTAAATTCCCCAGCTGCTGTGGTGGGATTTCACCTCATTTCTCCAGCTCATTAGTCTAGGTCTCTGGATTGCCAACCATTAACATAAACACAATGCTATTGTGCTCTACCATTGAAGACAGCTGAGTTTCCTTATTGACAGTACGCATTTATTATTGCTTTCTGCTGTTCAGCTACTGAGGTGCAGCAACTGAGCTTAATATTAGCATACCGACACTTACCATGATTGATGCATACTCTTGCAACTAATAGGATTTAGTAATGAAACATACGCACACAACATCTGAGTATGTCATCAGTAAATTCTTAAATTATTTTATTTATATTTGACTAACATTGTAAGTAATAAGAGAGAATTAAAAAGTATAACCTTTCAAATTTTGGTCTGTTGCCTCAATTAAGAAACACCGCAGATCAAAGAAAAATGATGGCATTGTTACAAAATTCACATATTGGAACATGCATTTCGATAAGCAGCGATTCTCTATAAGCAGCGTCACCGAGATGATTCACACATAAGTTGAAAACATTTCTGGCAGATTTCCATAGTGTGATGGCAAGACTCTTGTGAGACACCTCATCAAATACCTTCTCAATATCTATATACACTATACCTAACATATTTCCTTTATCTACACAATTTCATAGTAATTTCATTGCAGTGTTAATGTAAGCCTTACTTGTGACTAATAAATTAACTTTTCATCACCTATTCTCCAGTAAATCATTTTTCAACAAATCTGTCCACGCAACACATGGATCTCGTATTATGGATTTTAAAAGATTACCCTCATCTGACGCTAGACTAACTGGACATTAGCTATCTGGTCTATCCTCTCCCTTCTTGACCAAGGGCTTGTCATAAGCTCTATATTACTGACAATGGGGAGAAGTGGAAAATATTCAATTGCTGGTGTGCTAGGTGCTGGGAAATGAGCCAGACCAGGTGCTAGACTTGGAAGTTGGTGTGCATTTTGGTGATAGTGACCACAATTCGGTTACGTTCACCTTAGTGATGGAAAGGGATAGGCATGAACCTCGGGCCAGTGGTTTTAGCTGGGGGAAGGGTAATTATGAGGCTATTAGGAGAGAATTAGGAAACATAGGTTGGACTAGGAGATTACAGGGACTGGGAACGTCCGACATGTGGAGTTTTTTCAAGGAGCAGCTACTGCGAGTCTGTGATAGGTATGTCCCTGTCAGGCAAGGAGGAATTGGTAGGGCTAGGGAACCGTGGTGCACCAAAAAAGTTTCTTTGTTGGTTAAAAAGAAAAAGGAGGCTTATGTTCGGATGAGACGTGAGCACTCGGGTAGTGCACTAGAAAGCTTTAGATTGGCTAAGAGGGAGTTGAAGAGCGAGCTTAGAAGGGCTAAAAGGGGACATGAGAAGACTTTGGCGGATAGGGTTAAAGAGAATCCTAAGGCGTTCTATAGGTATGTCAAGAACAGAAGGTTGGTTAGGGCAAGTTTAGGGCCAGTTATAGATGGCAGAGGGAAGTTATGTGTGGAACCGGAGGAGATTGGTGAAGCATTGAACCAATATTTCTCTTCGGTGTTCACGCAAGGGGACATGAATATAGCTGAGGAGGACACTGGGTTGCAAGGGAGTAGAATAGACAGTATTACAGTTGATAAGGAGGATGTGCAGGATATTCTGGAGGGTCTGAAAATAGATAAATCCCCTGGTCCGGATGGGATTTATCCAAGGATTCTCTGGGAGGCAAGAGAAGTGATTGCAGAGCCTCTGGCTCTGATCTTCAGGTCGTCGTTGGCCTCTGGTATAGTACCAGAAGATTGGAGGTTAGCGAATGTTGTCCCATTGTTTAAGAAGGGGAACAGAGACTTCCCCGGGAATTATAGACCGGTGAGTCTCACTTCTGTTGTCGGCAAGATGTTGGAAAAAATTATAAGGGATAGGATTTATAGTTATTTGGAGAGTAATGAATTGATAGGTGATAGTCAGCATGGTTTTGTAGCAGGTAGGTCGTGCCTTACTAACCTTATTGAGTTTTTTGAGAAAGTGACCAAGGAGGTGGATGGGGGCAGGGCAGTGGACGTGGTATATATGGATTTTAGTAAGGCGTTTGATAAGGTTCACCATGGTAGGCTTCTGCAGAAAATGCAGATGTATGGGATTGGGGGTGATCTAGGAAATTGGATCAGGAATTGGCTAGCGGATAGGAAACAGAGGGTGGTGGTTGATAGTAAATATTCATCATGGAGTGCGGTTACAAGTGGTGTACCTCAGGGATCTGTTTTGGGGCCACTGCTGTTTGTAATATTTATTAATGATCTGGATGAGGGTATAGTTGGGTGGATTAGCAAATTTGCTGATGACACCAAAGTCGGTGGTGTGGTAGACAGTGAGGAAGGGTGTCGTAGTTTGCAGGAAGACTTAGACAGGTTGCAAAGTTGGGCCGAGAGGTGGCGGATGGAGTTTAATGCGGAGAAGTGTGAGGTAATTCACTTTGGTAGGAATAACAGATGTGTTGAGTATAGGGCTAACGGGAGGACTTTGAATAGTGTGGAGGAGCAGAGGGATCTAGGTATATGTGTGCATAGATCCCTGAAAGTTGGGAATCAAGTAGATAAGGTTGTTAAGAAGGCATATGGTGTCTTGGCGTTTATTGGTAGGGGGATTGAATTTAGGAGTCGTAGCGTTATGTTGCAACTGTACACAACTCTGGTGCGGCCGCACTTGGAGTACTGTGTGCAGTTCTGGTCCCCACATTACAGGAAGGATGTGGAGGCTTTGGAGAGGGTGCAGAGGAGGTTTACCAGGATGTTGCCTGGTATGGAGGGGAGATCCTATGAGGAGAGGCTGAGGGATTTGGGATTGTTTTCGCTGGAAAGGCGGCGGCTAAGAGGGGATCTTATTGAAACATATAAGATGATTAGAGGTTTAGATAGGGTGGATAGTGATAGCCTTTTTCCTCTGATGGAGAAATCCAGCACGAGGGGGCATGGCTTTAAATTGAGGGGGGGTAGTTATAGAACCGATGTCAGGGGTAGGTTCTTTACCCAGAGGGTGGTGAGGGATTGGAATGCCCTGCCAGCATCAGTAGTAAATGCGCCTAGTTTGGGGGCGTTTAAGAGATCCGTAGATAGGTTCATGGACGAAAAGAAATTGGTTTAGGTTGGAGGGTCACAGTTTTTTTTTAACTGGTCGGTGCAACATCGTGGGCCGAAGGGCCTGTTCTGCGCTGTAATGTTCTATGTTCTATGTTCTATGAATCACAAGAAGAAAATCTAGCTGGCTAAATTGTATATAGTGCTAAGAAATTGATTGCAGTCAGATACCTGTTGCTCCTGGAAAGTCCTGGCTGTCCATAGCCACTGGAAGAGACCTTCTGTTGAAGAATCTGTCTATTGGTCAAATGAAGTTGAGGCTTTTGTCTTGGTAAAATTGTCTCAATGTGGTTGTGGTTTAAATAAAGCACCTTCATAATAAGTAAAAAGAAAATTTATTTTACAATATGTCAGACTTCAGTTCTGTTACTATATATATATTGTTGCTTTCAGATGGTCTGGGAAATACACAGGATACAATCAGATTGGCCGGTGGATCTGTAGCCCCAGCAGCACCAGATGAGAGCAGTGGCCACTGTTGGAGTGGCAAGCAGTCCTGAGGAAGAATTGAAATTGTCTCTTGGACTTAGGTGACTCTGGGTATTTTGGGTGGGCAAAGCAGTGAGGAGGATGGGCTTGGGGCTTCAGATTAAAGAAACTGGAGTTGGGGGGGGCAAGGAACCAGGGACAAAGGGGGTATCATCTTGGAAGGGACCCCCAAAGGAGGTAACCCCCTTTCCTGCCTGCCAGCAGTCCATGCAGCAGAAGCTTCCAGGCTATTCACCATGCTCCCGCCTTGACAACAGAATGCAAAATTGTGGCAGAGGGGGATTGGGGCCCTGAAATGGCAGTTAATTGTCCACTCAAGAGCTTCAATAGCCCTAAGGATGGGCCGCCTATCTGGCACCTTACCTGGCCCCCATAATATGAGGGACAGGTGGGGGAGTGGGTACGAAGATGACAGGCTGGCAACTCACTTAATTTTAAGGTTTCACAGGGATCTCTGGGCATGTCAAAGACTGTAAATGCATATCTTAAAGAGAAAGCTCCTACGTCCCCCAAGATATTCAGGTTGACTTTTTACCAGTAGCCACAAAGTCAAAATTCCATAGACTCACTGCACATCTGCCATTGCCATTCCATCAGTGTCATGTCCTTTGGCCTAGAGGTATAGGTCACTGAACTGGTAAACCACAAACCTCTGAGGTTCCAGGTTTGAACCTCATCATGATGGATGATGAAATTTGAATTTGAATTCGGAAATAAACCTGCCAGGTGGCAGGTCCACAGACCATATTTACTGCCCAGTATATTAAATCATGGCAATCCTATGACTGAACAGGCTGATGGGAGAAATACACCTTTGGTACTGAGTGAACTGCAGTACGGAATGATCAATGTTACATTATAAATACATTAAAGGATGTCTATTTCATTGTACCAGGACTATGAATTTTTGAGCAGTGCTTATTTACCATTGAAATACTGCATCAATGTATTCTAATTTATGTGCAATGTGAGCTATCCAATATTGCTGTAATAAAGATAATTAAGCACATAAGGAGGTGGAAATAATCCATGCACTTCATATATTTCTGTTTATAGACCTGGCTAGTGAGCTACAGAATCTGATTGGGCAGTATGTTGTTGACATCACGACTATGATTTATAATTTACCACTATATTTTGGGAAAAAATGGAAGTTATCTTTAGGTAACTACAAAAAAAAACTCACTTTGACACGAGGGAGATAGACAAGACCACTGAAGGATGTAAGATTATTGTGTTCCAAGTTGATTCTTTGTAAACGTCCAAATTTCTCTGCAGGTCCAAGATCTACAGATCTGATAAGTATAAGAAAAGACTTTAAATAGCAGTACTTATGTTGTAACTAAGGTCACTGATGCTACATTTTAGTTTTTCCAATAGAATCATTGTATTTCTTGCTAATTACATAGAATGTTTCAAATAACACAGAAACGGGTCATTTTTATCCAATTGATCCATGTTGGTGTTTATGTCACAGATGAGCAATTTTCCTAATCTCATGTCCATCTTGCTTCCATATTCCTTTATTCCCTTTTCTTTCAACCAACTATATAACCTATTCTTTAATGTTGACTTGATCTCGGCTCAAATCCAGTGATACATTCCACAGCCTCGCAATACTCAGAAATATTTCTCCAGCTCTCTGCCCTATTTCTCTGTGCATTCTATGCCTCTTAACATAAAGTACATTATTCCATTAGCTATTTTAATGACTTCATCCACTTGAGGTGCTGCTTTTAAGCCTTATTAAACCAGTACTCCAAATCCTTCTGCACTTTTATGTGTAAAAACGTAAAGAAGCAGATAATGATCCAAATCACACAGAACACAAGACAAATGGTGGTAAAGAGGCTACTGTAATGCAACTTAGACTTGGACATAATAATTTATTGAGATGAGCTATTATTATTACATTTATCATTTTATTACATTCAGTGTATGATCAGTATGTATGAGCGCATTTATGTTAAAAACCCCAAGGTATCTATCATATGGTTAGAAAAAGCTTGGTTACTTAAGAAATACTATCAAATCGTATTTTTGAAAATGCATTTTCAACAATGCAGGTATCCATACTTAGGATGAAAAATATACATTTCTTTGGTTTCGCAAAGATAGTGGAAAACATAGCCCATAAAAGAATACACGAGCAAGTTCACATGAGTGTTTTAGTAACAGGAGGAGGAGGAGTGATGCAGTGATTCTAGGATTGTGAAAAGAAGCAGACAAAGGGACATTGTGTAAATAGAAGGACTAGAGGTAGTTTGGAGCTCAGGAAAAAGCAATATGAGATCTAAACTAGAAACATAGAAACAAGAAGCAGGAGTAGGCCATTCAAGCCTGCTCTGCCATTCATTTTGATCATGGCTGATCATCGAATTCAATATCCTGATCCCCCTTCCTCCCATATCCCTTGATCCCTTTAGCCCTAGAGCTATATCTAATTTCTTTCTAATAGAAGCAATGTACCCTCCTTTTTTTGTTATGTGTGGCCTACTAAATTAAGTGCCTGGCACCTTTACATTTCTTTTTCCATGGCTGCGCATGGGCGACACCTTCAAGGGCACGACTTGTGCCAACCTATGTGGTAACTTCAGTGTTGCTGCACAGCCTAGCCCATAGAGGGAACTGTTTCAGAGCCCCACTTTAGTAAATCTAGTATTGCACCATGGCCTAGGTGCAATGCATTGACGATCTTTACCACTGATTGCCACTGTTGACCCACCACCTGTCTTCAGCTTCCTGGTGGTAATAGCATGTAACACTGTCTAGGAACCAACTCCATCAAGATCCTTAGTGTGACATCTGAAAATCTGGGTGCTCTCACAACAGCTGTTTTAGGCATGTCTCAACTGTCCATGGCATTTTCTGGTGTTGACCAACCAATGTGCACCTCCCTTTAAGAGGTGAGGCTATCTTTAAGTAGCGTCATAGGTATGTAATTTTCAGACTCAAATTAGGCAGGTTATCACCACTGCAAGAGGCATTGGCAGTCTGCTGATTCAATGTTAATGAGATATAGGGACCAATTGCTCTAATTAACGGTGGCAACGTGTTCAGGTGCAGGCTGTGTATGCAATGCCATTTACGGGTGCAAATCAGTGTCCACTCCACAAAACCTGATGCATCATTGCCTAGCGGCGAACTGAAACCTTACATTTCTGGGCACTACACCTGACAAAGGATATACTGGTACTGGAAGGAGTAGAGTGTAGATTAACTAATATGATACCTAGACTTCAATGGTTAATTTATAACATCCACTAAAAAAAGCAGAAACTAGGTTGCATTTCCTGGGATTTATAAGGTTAAGGGATGATTTGATTGAAGTCTTCAAGATATTAAAAGGAACAAAGGGTTATGATATATATATATATATTTAAGTTGTTGCTGTTGTTAAACAAATAAGGTAGATTAGGTGAAACTATTTCTAATAGTTGGTGAGTCTAGGTTTAGGAACATAGGAGAGGCATGGGCCATTTGGCCCATCGAGCCTGCTCCACCATTCAATAAGATGATGGCTGATCTGGTTGTGGTCCCAACTCCACTTTCCTGTCTGTCCCCCATGACCCTCGACTCCCCTGCTTAACAAACATCTGTCTAACTCTACTCAGAATAAATTCAATGACCCAGTCTCCACTACTTTCTGGGAAAAGAATTCCACACATGGGGGCATAGTAAAAAAATGTAGAACCTGACTTTTCAGGAATGAAAATAAGAAACACAAAGGGTGATCAAAATTTGGAACTGAGTTTTGCCAACAGCAATAGTTTTAAAATTAACAACTGATTGGAGATGGGTGAAAGGCATGTGTATCAGAGTAAGGTCATAGATCTAATAACAGGCTTGAATGGGGAAATGGTCAACCTGCTGTTACATGGGCGGCATGGTAGCACAGTGGTTAGCACTGCTGCTTCACAGCTCCAGGGGCCTGGGTTCGATTCCTGGCTTGGGTCACTGTCTGTGTGGAGTTTGCACATTCTCCTCGTGTCTGCGTGGGTTTCCTCCGGGTGCTCCGGTTTCCTCCCACAGTCCAAAGATGTGCGGGTTAGGTTGATTGGCCATGCTAAAATTGCCCCTTAGTGTCCTGGGATGCGTAGATTAGAGGGATTAGTGGGTAAAATATGTAGGGATATGGGGGTAGGGCCTGGGTGGGATTGTGGTCGGTGCAGACTCGATGGGCCGAATGGCCTCTTTCTGTACTGTAGGGTTTCTCTCTGATTTCTCTCTTCTCTCTGACATTCCTATTAAAGCAGCTTAATGGATTCATGTGGTTCTCCTAGTCTTGTGGATAGTGGGTAAATGAACACTATCATAGGATGTGATTTAAGATATAAACCTGGTTAAAATCGGCAAATCTCACATGGTAAAATTACTTCTAACTCCTTAAATACAAATGTGTAATATTGCACTAACATTCCTCATAATATGTGACCTAGAGCAGAATCTGTTAAAGAGAGAGGATAGATGGTAAAGTTGCCATAATTCTAGATCACCAGAGGCTGTTCTCCCCTTTGAGGGAAAAAGCTGACTAGTGGTGATTTAACCTGAAAAATCACCACATCTCAGGCAAGGGGCAAGGTTGAGAAGGCGGAACTTCATGGAATAACCTCAGCCGGTATGGGAATTGCACCCTCGCTGTTGCCCTTGCTCTGCATCATGAACCAGCTATCCCGCCAACTCAGCTAAATCCCCTTCTCATTGGTATCAGATAACCAATTATCTGGTTGGCTGGTACCATCCTTCCACGGCACCTTCTTCTTGCGGGTGCAAAGACAACTGCTCCTGATGGCATTGCTGAGCTGCTAGCCCTCCAACTGGCTGGCAAATCCTGGAGGCAGGCAACCGATTAGTTGTCTACCACATGTAAAATGTAGCCCTGGTCTGAAAGAGTGCCAAAGTGGGACTGTTGCACAATACCTGCCATCAGAATAATGGATAGAATTTTCCGCCACATTCATGGTGTGCTGACGGCGGGTCAGATTTCCTACTGATCAATGTTGGGAAACCTAACTGCATGCATTAGCAAGTAATGAATACTCTTTAAAACACAACTTGCCAGAGTCACTTTTTTCCTCCAACTTACATGTTATGCCAGTAGAAAACTAGACTGGTCTGAAACACAGCCTGATATAAGTGGTGTGCAGCTGTCCACATTCGCTTTGCTCGTCACACCAAGGTGAGTGCAACATTCAAAGTCAACTTGCAACATTGCTGTTCCAGGATGACAACAATGCTGAAGTTACAGTGTTACACCAGCCTGGTGGGGTGTTTGGCTGGATTCTTCACAGTGGGTGCCTTGGGTATGCAGTAGGGCAGCTCATGAAGGGTGCCTTGGATGTGAAATAGGGCAGTTCAAGGTGGGTGCCTTGGGTGTGGAGTAGAGCTTACTGGAGGAGGCTGGAGAATAACGGAGGGAGGTTTGAAGCTAGTCTTGAAGTAGAAATGCAGCACCACCACCTTGAGACCCTGAAGTAATGATACAATTTGATTTGATTTATTGTCACATGGATTAGTATACAGTGAAAAGTATTGTTTCTTGCGCGCTATAGACAAAACATACCGTACATAAGGAAGGAAAGGAGAGACAGCAGAATTTAGTGTTACAGTCATAGCTAGGGTGTAGAGAAAGATCAACTTAATGCGAGGCAGGTCTATTCAAAAGTCTGATGGCAGCAGGGAAGAAGCTGTTTTTGAGTCGGTTGGTACGTGTCCTCAAACTTTTGTATCTTTTTCTCGATGGAAGATGATGAGAGTATGTCCGGGGTGCGTGGGATCGTTGATTATGCTGGCTGCTTTTCCAAGGCAGCGGGAAGTGTAGACAGTGTCAATGGATGGGAGGCTGGTTTGAGTGATGGACTGGGCTTCATTCACGACCCTTTGTAATGCACCTAACCAGCACGTCTTTCGGAGTGTGGGAATCTATTTCCAGGATAAAGAACTTCACAGTGTTGGCAGACATTTCTAGTTAACCTCTAATCAAAGGAGTTATGGCTAAACCTTGATATACTCTTCATGTTCCTTAGGGCCATCTCCGGAACTTGCGACCACACGACTGGGCTATAGAGGGTAATGTGAGTAGTCGGGTGGATGTAACCTTGAGCCCATGAGGTGATGGTGGGCAGAGGAAACAGTGCCATTCCCACCACATGGCTCAGTGAGCAGCTTGCCTATGCATAATTAATGAGGTTTCAAGCAGAAGATCGGGCATGGGAACCCAATTGACTGATCAGCAGGAAAGTCGCCACCAATGTCGCCTGCCGCTGCACTTTGTCTTCAGAACGGAAAATTCCACCCAACATTTTTAATGTGACATACAACACTGTATATAGCCTCTCCAGCTGGCAAAAGGAAATTTAAAACTGCCAACCATATTTTATAAACAAATAAAGTATATACAGTTGATATGATTTGTATTGTGGCAAATCTTCCACAAGTGACATCACTTTTGGCCTGATACAATTGAGAAAGTTCAAAACTTGATCCATGTAATGGCTTGAAAGAGAACTATAGCATTCATAAATGAAAAATCTACCATGGAGAAGGATTTCAGCATTAGAAAAAGCAATGTATCTGGACTCAGAGCTAAAATATTCACACCATGTCAGTATACATTACCTGACTGCTGATTCAGGCATTTCCAACTTCAAAATTTCTGAAAAGTTTGAATGTCCCAGTCTCTCTGTAACCATGTCAGCGGTGAGCCTACCACCAAAAACATCTTTTGCATTTTCCGATTCTGCTGGTTCCTGCACACAAATACAAATTTGAGATTTTAAAGGGCTCTAACTGTATTCAGATATGAATGAGCTTCAGATGTAAAATGCTGCTGCAAATACATAGTTAATTTATAATTATGAAGATGGGTTACAGATCACTCAGGGAGTGTCTGGGTTGCTGTAGCAAAATACACAAATATAAATGTTGTTGTCTGAATCTATGGATTGTGATGTTCGAGGATCCAACTTTCTTTCCATCACATGGCTAACCAGGAATCTCTCCAAATCTTATTGCCTGCTGTTAATGCATGTTGAAAGGATATGTAGGTGGATAATGAACCTATTTGCCAAAGTTACGAATACACTTTCTTTAGCCATCAAGTCCTGAGGCAGGACTCAATCCCAGAATATTTGGGTCAGGTATTACTGATGTGTCACAAGGCCTCCACTATTTATTTATTTATACATACGCGTGCACACATGAGCACACAGACACACAGTTGTTGAGAAAATTGACCATGTCTCCTATGGCTGCATCTACATTCATGGTTTCACCCATTCTCACCACCAGCCTCCCAACCTCCACCCAGTTCAAATGCAAAATATTTCAAGAAAGTACTCAACCTGCAACATGCAAAGGGTTGTGGCTGTTGAGATGCAATTGGGATCCTACATAGGGAAGTATATAGAGAGGAATAAACATAGAAACATAGAAAGTAGAAGCAGGAGTAGGCCATTCGTCCTTTTGAGCTTGCCCAGTCATTCATTTTGATCATGGTGGAGTTCAGAAGAGTGAGGGATGACCTTATTCAAACATATAAGATCCTGAGGGGGGTTGACAGGGTGGACGTTTTCACTAGTGGGAGAGTCTTGAAAAAGGGGACGTAACTACAAGATAAAGGACCGGTCATTTCAAACTGAGCTGCGTAAAAATTTCTTCTCGCAATGGGTGGTGAACCTCTGGAATTCTCTGCCCCAATGGGTGGTGGAAGATGGATCATTATAAGTATTTAAAGTGGAGGTGGATACTCTGCAGAGGGTAATGCACAGAGATGAACACAGATCTCTGCAAATCTCTGCAGACAGGCTTGCATAAAGTCCCTGTGCAACATGAATAGAAAAAGTCACTTCTTAGCCACTGAGAGTAAAATCCAGGCCATTAATGTTAAATTATTGTAAAATCTAACAGCACACTGAGTGTAAGTTCTGTTTTTTGAAAATGTTATAAGAAAACCACCTGTGATGTAGTAATATTCTATGTACCATAACTGACTTCTGGAATTTCTAAAAGCCAATAGGTGTATGGAAAATTCAGTTTTTTGCTCACTGCCTCCTAAACATGTGTCTGGGTGGCCAGCTGTCCCAAATGCAGATGTACGGCATTTGTCCTCCTTTCCTCCAAGGTCTCCAGTGCACTCTTGGAAAACCTTGGGGCATGCATTTCCAGCCATTCTTCAATCTTTTACAGCACAGATTCAGATCGCAAAAAACTCTAACCCCTTCTTGCAGCCACAGTGTACCTCCCCTTCAGGAGATAGAAGCTGCCTTTTAAGTAGCACCAGCCAATTGCAACTCTGCTGATGCCTGCACCAGTGGACAGCGTAGGTAGCACTGGCTACATGTAGCAATCATATGACCAGCAGGCAATACAAATTAATCATGTTGCCTGGAACATAATGACTGGACACAGTTAATTGTGCAGCGTGGATCCCCACATCCTTTTTCGGGTCTTATCCATTTTGATTGCCTTTAACTTTTAATTTTGATAATATTTCCATTTAATTAAAAATGTTCTTTATATTAGACCTGATGGCTCATTTTCCCATTTAGTTCCCAAAACATTTTCTAGAAACACAGTACTGTCTGATTATTTTCATCCAGATACTGAGTTTGTATCTGCATGTCTTTGTTTGTATTTGAGGGAAAATTAGTATTAATCTAAAACAATGCATTTGTCATTGTGGAGAAGTCGTGTATTTTTCAAATTTACTGAACTAGTTATTCATCAATTAAAAGCATACAAGCCGAATTTCCATATTTTAGGAGCTATGAGAGTATTTTTGTATTGCTAATTCTTTTATGAAAATATCCACTCCTTGGTGATACAGTTCCATGGATTCTGTTCACCCTGTTGTTCATATTCAAGTCTCGTCAGCAAAAATCAATAGACTATCTGACTGCAGAGATGTAACAGCCAGATCCAACCCTCTCTTCACCTAATGTGATTAGGTAACTCAGTGCAGACTGGCAATCAAATCTGAGACCTTCTTAGGTTAATGTAATAATTGCGAGGCTCTACAATTATTTGACCGCTGAAAGTAACTGAATTATTTATTTGAAGCAGACTATATACAAAGGAGACAGCAAAGACTTCCATACGTTTCGACTACCGTGGGGCAACTGTCAGAGCTCAACCGCCATTCTCCAATCGCCACCCTTTAACCACTGTAATCTGAGCTTGGACTCGAGCTCCACCTCCGCTCTGCGCTCCGCCACCGTGTATCATACTGTATTGCACTATCACAGTTAACTACTTTGGACAGTCAAGACAGGCAGCTACATGAGTGTTATAGACTTAGACCATAACGAAAAAAAAAACATTTTTATAGCAAGTGAGCATTAACGAACCACTATATTTCCATCAAAGGCTCTCAATGAAGGAAGGTGATAGATGACGAAGAGGCGATAATGTTCCTGTTTATAAACCACTGGGTTTCCATACAAGTCTAATATGACAAGATTCTCCATTCCCTAAAAACATAGAAGATTCGTTAAAGAAAGCAAAGCATATTATAATTTAAAAGATCTAAAATAACCTTCTACAAATATATAGTGCTTTATGTTATGGAATGCCCCACAAGAGATAATGGTCAAAGCTGAAAAAATAATGGCCCGTAACTTCCATGGAGTGGCAATCTGCGGCAGATTGCTACTCTCTACAGACTTACCCTTGCTGTTATTGCACAACTCCTGTCACGCCCAACCTTCCATACTCAGGCTGGACGAGACAGGAACTGTTTGTGCAGTGCACCAGCAGCATCAGTGCAAAGTAACTATGGCCCAGAGGTAGGTCACGCCCCCTTTTTATGGCAGTGGCGGGGGTCAGAGCCAGAGGGGTTGGGGTTTGGGGTCAGAGCCGGAGGGGATTTGTAGGGGATGAGGGAGTGGGGGGTTGGACCAGAAGAGATGGGGGGTGTCAGAGCCAAAGTGTGGGGCCAGAACTGGAGGAAGAGTCAGACCAGGAGGGGGGTGAGAGGGTTTGGGGGGGGGGGGGGGGGGGGTGAGAGGGTTTGGGGGGGGGGTGGTTTGGAGCTGGAGTCGGAGGAGGATTGGGAGGGATGGGTTGAACTGGGAGGTGAGGTCAGAGCAGGAGGGGGAGGTGGGGGCCAGGTGTGAGTAGGGAACGGAGCTGGATGGGAGTTTGAAGTCAGAGCGTGGGGTCATGTGGTGTGTCCCCTGTGAGGCTGGGTCAGGGTGTTTAGATAGTTACTCTAGTCAGAAGGCAATTGTTTTCCTTTTAACTCTTTCAGAGTAATTATCAGGGTAAAACTGGCAGAACCATCTGGTTGGCAATTTCAATTGCTTCTGTTGGATGGGTCCCAGCCCAGCCCAATTGTCCAGAGGAAGTTAGTACCTCTGGGGAATTGCCGGGTAAACTCTTATGTAGGAACTTCCTGGAAATATTCCCCAGCACATCATTGCGGTACCCCCCAAATACGATGCTGGGAAACCTGGAAGTTACAGGCCAATAGCTTTTAGAAGTGCATAAATCATAGAAGCTTAAAGCATAGAAAGGGACCACTTTGCCAATTGTGGCTGTTGGAAAGAGCTATCCAATTAGTTCCACTCCCCTACTCTTTTCCCATTACACTCCATTATTTTCCCTTTAAGAATTCATCCAATTCCCATTTGAAGGTTACTATTAACTCTTCTTCCATCACTATTCCAGATCATAATAATCCACAGCATATTTCACCTCAAACCTCTGGCTCTTTTGCCAATTACCAAAAATCTGTGTCCTCTGCTTTCTGATCCTTCTGCTAGCATGAACATTTGCTCTTTATCTAATCTTTCAAATCCCTTTATGATTTTAAACACATCCATTAAAAGTCCCCTTATCCTTCTCTGCTCTAGAACAATCCTAGTTTATCTAGTATCTCCATGTAATTGAAGTCCCTCCTCCCTGGCACCATTCTAGAAAATCTCCTCTGCACCCTCTCCAAAGCCGTGTGATGACACCTAGAAACAGACACAATACACCAGTGATTTCTATAAAAGTTTAGATTTTAAAGCAACGTCCTTGCTTTTGAACTCTATTTAAAAATCCAAGGACCATGTATGTTTTTTTTTAAACTGGTTCATCAACTTGTCCTGCCACTTTCAAAGATTTCTGAGTATAAATCCCTGGATCATTCTGTTCCTTGAACCACTTTTAAAAGTCTACCACTTAGTTTATATTGCCTCTCCTCATTCTTTCTTCTAAGATGCAGCATTTCACATTAAAGAAAATGTTCAAAGATTAAGGAAAAAGAAGGGGTTTGGGATTGAATGGATAGTTCTGTCAGAGAATGCAAATGTAGCGAAGAAATGAAAAACTTCTCTTTTGCAAATTGTCTATTAATGTACAAATTGTATTCACCTTTAAATGGTAGATCTCACAGTTATTATGTATGAGATTGTTTCCCAAGTACAGTTCGATTAGGGTGTATATTTTCTGCAAACTGCGTAGTGAACAAATTTTGTTGCTTTCTAGTGACAAGTAATGGAGATGCGTTAACTTATCTAGACCAGAGCCTTCCAAATTTTTCAACTGATTATTACCAAGATTCAATCGAGTCAGCTTGGTCAGCTTTGAAATCCCTATTAAAATCAAAAATAAATACATAAATAAATAATCTTGCAGAGAGCAAAAAATAAACAACTTGCATGGATTCAGATCCTTTCACATTCTAAAATTCCAGCCAAAGACTTACTGTTGAAATTTAGTCATTGTTGCAATGTAGGCAAATACACCAGTCAATGTGCACGGAGTAATGCCTAATAAAAAGCCATCAAATAAATGACCAATCTGTTCCGGTTAAGCAATTGTTAACGTGGATCCTAGGGGAACACCTCCCCCTTAATCAACATGAAACATTGGCCTCAATTTTGCACTTGTTGGGTGCAAAATGTATTTCTGGCCACAATTGGTCCGAGAATGTGATTTCACGCTCGCTGGCCAATTAACGGACAGCCAGCTAGAAATGTACATTGAGAGAGGCTCAGCACTGCCGAGGGGGCAGAAAGAGAGTGGATGTGAAGAAAAAGGAGGATGGGGGCTGGTGCTTCCAGTAGGCCCACTCAAGGTGGACAGCTACTACAGAGCTGTCTCAGGCAGCTGCAGATCCCTACAAATTGAATGTGATGAAAAACATTCACAATCTGTGTCAAGGCAGCACATTCAAACATCTGACAACAGAACTCAGGAAACCTTAGTCCCCAGACAAGTTTTTAAATTTTATTGCAGTCCTGGCCAAGTGGCTCTCCCACCAACCATAATAGTGGATAGGCCGTGTGAAAACACTTTTAATTGATTATTTAATAGGCCTAATTGCCCACTTAATTGTTGGCGGGCATGCTTCTAACTCCCATGTTGACTTGCTGACTTAAATATCGTGCAAGTGCGCAATGATGCGGGACATGTGATTGCATGCACTTCCAGGTCGTGGGCGTGCACTGCAACATTGCCCAGGCAACGTAAAAGTCTGGCCATTAACTTTGTTTCTCTCTCCACATTTACTCAGACTGTATAGGTTGAATGGTTTTGTGTTGTAGGATCAAGGCAGTTGGCATGTTGGACTTTATTGCAAGAGGGTTGGAATACGAGGAGGAGAAAGTCTTGCTAAAACTGTACAGCAGTTTGGTGAGACCATACTTGGATTAGTGTGCGCAATTTTGGTCTCCTTATTAAGGAAGGATATACATTAAATTGTGTGTCATCTGGCACTCTGCCAACTGGAATTCTCTACTAACTAGAATTTCTGATGTTACCCTAATTTAAATTGTCACCTTACCAACCAAAAGCAATAACAAAGTTATCTGGAACCCATATCTGTGTATTGTATGATTGTATATTGTAGTTTATGTTTTAATGTAACATTAAAGATTTAGAAATAAAGTGAATACTGTTCTTTACTCCCGAGTACTTGCTTATTAGATCATGCTACAGGTATTGTGATGCATTCCATTTGTAAATGGTACTATTCATTAACCAGTATTTTTGGTTTATTCCCCAAGTGTTTCAGATATAAAGGTTTACTGTATTTGCCGAGTAAAGCAGAAAGGGTTGTCCTATGATGAGAGGCTGATTAAGTTAGGCCTATACTCTCAAGAGTAAGAAGACTGGAAGATTTAATTGAAATATACAAAATTCTGAAGGAGCATGACAGTGTAGAACATGGGGCCACAAGAGCATCCCCTCAGGATAAGGGGACAACTATTATGTCTGAGGTGGGAAGAAATTTATTCACTTAGACGATTGTGACTCTTTAGAATTGTCTGGTCCTGGATGCTCCATTGCTGAGCATCTTTAAAGTTGGGATCAAGGCTGGAAACAAAGAGTAAGAATAAATGGATCATCTTCCGAATGGCAGGCAGTGACTAGTGGGATACCACAGGGATCAGTGCTAGGACCCTAGCTATTCACAATATATATTAATGATTTAGATTAGGGGACTAAATGTAATATCTTTAAATTTGCAGTTGACACAAAGTGGAAGGGTGAGCTGTGATGAGGCTGCAGAGATGCTTTAGTGTGATTTGGACAAGTTAAGTGAATGGTCAAATGCAATATAATGTGGATAAATGTGAGGTTATCCACTTTGGTAGCAAAAAAAGGAAGGCAGATTATTATCTGAATGGCTATAGATTGGGAGAGGGGAGCGTTCAATGAGATCTGGATGTCCTTGTACACCAGTCACTGAAAATAAGCATGGAGGTGCAGCAGGTGTTAACGAAGACAAATGGTATGTTGGCCGTCATAGCAAGAGAACTTAAGTACAGGAGCAAAGATGTCTTGTTATAATAATACAGGGCCTTGGTGAGGCCACATTTGGAATATCATGAACAGTTTTGGTCTCCTTATCTGAGGAAGGAGGTTCTTGCTATAGAGAGAGTGCAGAGAAGGTTTCCCAGACTGATTTCTGGGATGGCAGAAATGATGTATGAGGAGAGATTGAGTCGGTTGGGATTATATTCATTGGAGTTTAGAAGAATGAAGGGAGATCTTACAGAAACCTATAAAATTCTAACAGGACTAGACAGGGTAGATGCAGGAAGGATGTTCCCGATGGTGGGGGTGTCCAGAACCAGGGGTCATAGTCTAAAGATATGGCGTAAACCTTTTAGGATTGAGATGAGAAGAAATGTCTTCACCCAGAGGGTGGTAAGCCTGTGGAATTTGCTACTACAGAAAGCAGTTGAGGCCAAAACTTGTGGGGGGAATTTTCCCATCCTGCCCACCATGGGAATCGGAGCGGGCAGGGGGCGAACCACGCAAAGATCCATTGTCGTCGGGCAAGATTCTCCGGTTTTGGGGTGAGCGTGACTGCAGAATCCCACCCTATATGTTTTCAAGATGGGGGTAGATATAGCTCTCGGGGTGAAAGGAATCAAAGGATATGGAGGGAAGATGGGATCAGGTTACTGAGTTGGATGATCAGCCATGATCATAGTGAATGGTGGAGCAGGCTTGAAGGGCCAAATGACTTACTCCTGCTCCAATTTTCTTTGTTTCTGTCTCTCATGGAACTAAAGGATAAGGGGAGCAGGCAAGAAAGTAGACTTGACGTAGCAGATCAGCCTTGATTGTGTTGAATGGAAGGAACAGGTTTGAGGTGCCAAATATTCTACTCCTATATCTTATGAAATCACACCACCAAGAGAAGGAACAGCCAGTATCCATGTTGCACCGTACGTCTCAGTAGAAAAAAAGTGCTTTGTTCACTTTCAGTCAACAAATCAGCAGATCGTTTCAGGTTCTCTCTAGATGTGCATGTTTATTTGGAAGAGGTGAAAAAGTATTCTTGAACTACAAACATGTGAGTCTTGACATGTTTGCTTGAAGAATCTCCTACATTGTTGAGTGCAGAAGCTGCTAGTTTTATTTTGGAATTGTAAAGTTTTGTTCGCCAAGTAGTACAGGGAGAAATAAATCCAAGATCTGAAAAAAATGAAAGTTTTGTGAAAATCCAACCACTACCTTCGAGTTCAGAAATGAAGTTGTCTTCCAGAGAAAGTTCTTCAAGTTGGAGGCAGTGATCCAATCCTTCAAATCTGCGGATGCTGTTGTTGTTAAATGAAGCCCAGCGCAAATTCTGCAGCCTGTCTAGATTAGTGAGTTGTGAAAGATTCTGTCCGTCTAAATTTAAGGTAGTAATCTGTACACAAATTGCAAATCAAAATATTAAAGGAATTAGACAAATAATGATTTATTTAACTTTTAAAAAAAAACAAAATGTAAATTCACATGTACTGGTGCTAAGGGTGAAAAAAGGTTTGTTTTTAACTCCCTGGTCAAAACATCCAGATGTTTCATAATTAATTAACCATGTAAATAGATAACACACATTTGAATTAGGTTTGTAGATTTCTTGTGGGCTGTTATTACATTACAGTAAGTTGTTGATGTTGTAGTTGCCTTCCTGAAAAGTGCAACTTTAAGTGAAACGCCATCAGATTTTCTGTGGCACAGTGGTTAACACTGCTGCCTCACAGCGCCAGGGGCCTGGGTTCGATTTCCAGCTTGGGTCACTGTCTGTGTGGAGCTTGTTCTCCCCGTGTCTGTGTGGGTTTCTTCTGGGTACTCCGGTTTCCTCCCACAGTCTGAAAGACGAGCTGGTTAGGTGCGTTGACCCGAACAGGCGCCGGAATGTGGTGACTAGGGGAATTTCACAGTAACTTCATTGTGATGTTAATGTAAGCCTTACTTGTGACTAATAAATAAATAAACTTTTTTAAAGGTAAGTGCTGTAGTTAGGTCTGTAGGATATGGTAATAAAAGTAGTTAGGTTCTGTAGGATCTTTCCCATCAGAAAAAAAAAACAAAACATTCTAACCTGCATGTTGAAATATTTCAAATAATTAAATTTCTATATTTATAAATCAAATAATTCTTAAAACAAAACAAATTTTATAACGTAAGAAATATGATTATTGTTTCTATTTAACTTCCCTGATCCCCCAGCTGCCATCAATGGTGCATGCCGAACCTCCTGCGTGCCACACATCCAGCTCCCTGACACTCCCTCTCACTGTCAAACCTCCCACTCACCTCGTCTCTCTCCCGCCCACACACTGTCAGCAAGGGCTCAGGAAATGAACAGCAGGAGCCAGGAAGAGCAGCTTCAAGTTGCAGGGTTGCAGATGTAAGCCCCAAGCTTGGGAGATGGCAGGAGGGAGGGTTGTCAAGAGGGAAGTGACCAAAAGAGTCAGCAGCTAGAGGGAAGGTCAGCAGTGAGAAGGAGTGTTGGCAGCGACTGGGAGAAAAAGTCAGAGAGAGAGAAAGGTTGTTCCAAAATGGTGATTACTGGGTGATACAACCCTACTTCAGACCCAATGTGAAACAAGGTTAAAACTAAGCTCCCAGTATTAAACACAAATACCAACCCTACTAAATGAATGGCATTTAAAGCAGAATGACTTAAAAATGAGGACTTACTGCATTTCCATTAATCTCAGATATGTATATAACTATTGTACTTGAAAAACTTTTAGGATACTGCAATAATTTTATTTAACAACCAACTGGTTGAAACAATAGACTTAATATCAATTAAATGGATAGTCCAAGTTGAGAAGCTATTATTCTGGAACCAAATCCTACACCAGCAGGGACTTATTTTAATGATGCATTTTTTTTCCAACTCTGTAATCTTAACTAGTGATACTTCAAATGTTATTACAAACCTTAGGAAACCAGAAGGTGGTTTGGTCGACAGATGAATTTGGTTTCATTTTGCTTAGCTGAGTCAGGTTCTGAGCAGAGTTCATTAAACTGAGGCATCGAGGGCGCTCTTCATCAGTCCGTGAATGGGTTAATAAAGAAAGCTGGCAGAGAAGGGAAAAAGGATTTTAGCTTAAGTGATGAAAACCATGTTGAATGTAATAACTCAAATCAACTTGTGTACATTTGTAAATTTTATCCCATTACCACTGTTTCCATCGCCTTCTGCAGTCACTGTCCCAGGTTGATTTTTGGTAAACTTGACATCCTATTTTACCCCAAGCTGAGCTTCAGACACTGTGTTGTGGAATCCTCCCATAATTTGTCAGTGCGTCAGGCTCAGACTGAAAATCAACCTGTATCTCTCCAGATGCACTGACGAGTTTTTAGACCAGATCTTGAGTCACTGACAAAAAAACAAATTGGGGGTGTGGTTTACACAGCAGTCTGGTGGGGTGGGACCGACCAGAGCAAACCGACTTCACAGAGATCAGGGCGCCATCTTTAAAGGGCGCCCCAACCATCACAGGGGAAAAACCCCCTATCTCCTTACTTTAACTGAAACAAGGAATGACATTAGATCTGGTACAATCAAAACTGATATTCATAAAGTCTTTATGTTACATGGAGTTTTACTAATAATAAAACATAATAAAGATAGTGATCATGCCATTTCTACATTGTCAGGTAGCATATTCATCTTAAGCATGGAAATATGAAATTTGTATTTTGCAAATGGAATTTATTAATATTTAAATTTAAAATAATTTGAAATAAAAGTAAACCATTGATGAGATAATGGATAGGCACAGCCCAAAAAGGAAAGTCAAGTTAATAGAAAACAAATGTTCTCCGATTTTATTGTAGACGGTTAAAAGAAAGTCAGAGGAGAAGTCAGTATCAACATTGGTCATACCTGTGTAAGCCTCGATTCAGCAGTAATACGCAGGGCTGCTAAAACTTCTTCCTCCGTTACAATGCACCCATCCAGATAAGTGAGAGCCTTTAATTGGCCAATGATTATCGGGCGTAACAATGCAGGCTGTTTAAAAATTTGACATGGGCAAAAAGAATGATAAGACTTACTGGAGTTAAATAAGTTACAGTTTTTTTTAAAAGCAGAACTATATTGACAACTGTACTGTAGAAACATGCAATGCAATAACTGAAAGTATGCAACAGAATTAGTATTTAATTAGTGAGCTGTAATTTTCAAATTAATGGATCGCCATGTCTGTCTTCACCAGCTGGAAACGCTGACTAAACATACACAACATCACGTGTAGAAGCTTATGTTACCTAAATATAAACTTGTATATTGATGATGTTTGTATTGATGATCATAAGGCAATCTAGCAACCTTACTGATTTATTATTCAAATAAAACTACAAATATAACTAATGTAGATTTAGCTCTTCCATTTAATAGAGATTGGGAACTCAACAAAAGTGAGACTTAAATCTACATCTCTCCATTCAAACAAAGAAAGAACAAAGAAAAGTACAGCACAGGAACAAGCCTTACTCGGTCTGTATCCCTCTATTTCCTCCCTATTCATGTACCCATCCAAATGCCTCTTAAATATTGTTAATGTGCCTGCTTCCACCACCTCCTCTGGCAGCACATTCCTGGTACCCACCACTCTCTGCGTCCAAAACCACCTTCGCACATCTCCCTTAAACTTTTCACTCTCACCTTGAACCAGTGCCCCTTGTAATTGACACTTCCATCCTTGGGAAAAGCCTCTGACTATCCACCCTGTCTGTGCCTCTCATAATTTTGTAGACCTCTATCAGGTCTTCCCTCAGGCTCTGTCTTTCCAGTGAGGAAACGGCATAGGCAAGAAAAATACCAGCTTTCCATACAAGTTAAACAATGTATGGAACTGAATCAAAGCATTGAAAATGGTTGGGTCCGTGCATTATTTAAACATGCTCTCTAAGATGAAAAAAAATTAAGGCATATTTTAAATTTAAAATGATCTGAATTCACACTTCTTTGTTTAAGAGTTGGCAATCTTAATGATTTAAACAGCCAGTGGAAAATACCTTTTTCCATCGATTATGACGGACATCGAGTGTAAGGAGCTCTAATGTATGTTTACGAAGGACTCCAATTTCTTCTTTAATGTAAGTTAGTTGATTCCAACTCAGATCCAAATATTTGAGATTTTCCGCTCCATTAAAACCATCTAATGTTATCAACCGGTTGTGGCTAGCATCCAAAAATGTAAGGTGAGGCTGCAGAATTTTAAAACACTGGATTCAGAATGAGACAAACAAACAAACACAGTGGTTTCCTTGATGTCAGGAAAGAAATAAGGTCAAAGAAATTAACAGCAAAAAATTTAAATCTCCATCTTAACTAATGCATATTGGACTTTTGCACCTTCACCCAAAGTAACTATTGGCACTGGAAGATTCTGCCATAACACATGTAGAGATGTGCTGCTAACTTCAAGATGAATAAGTATCTCTAGTTCTCAGCGAGAACAACTCGTATTTATATAAAACCTTTAATCTTGTAAAACATCCCAAGGACCATTTTCAAACAAAATTAACACTGAAAACATTACGACAGATGACCAGAAACATGGTAAAAAATAAAGTAGATTTTTAAGAATGTCATAAAGGTGGAGGGAGCGGTAAAGAGGTGGTGAGGTTAATGGAAGGAATTCCAGAGCTTGAACTTAACCTGCCTAAGAGGTCAGAATTGGAGGAGCTTGGAGATCTCAGAGGGTGGTGGGGTTGTAGATTACAACGATAGCATAGGGTGAGGCCAAGGGGTGATTTGAGAAACAAAGTTAAGAACTTTAAAATCAACGCACTGGATTTTCCGGCCATTCCAACCGGTGGGAGCTTCTGGCCCCCTCATGGTGACACCCCACCATGGGTTCCCCAGTGGCAGAGGGTGCGAACAACGGAAACCCCGTTGGCAGCGGTGGGTCCAGAAGATCCCACCTCTCGCTAATGGTGGGCCACCTCCGCCGTCGCAAAACAGGTCATGAGGGGGATGGGCAAATTCCGATTGTGTTGTTGGAGTGGAAGAAAGCACAGGTCACAGGCGTGATGGATAAGCAGGACTTGCTTAGAATACAAGTCGCAATATTTTAGATGAAACCAAGTTTATGGAGGGTGCAGGATGGGAGGTTAGCCAGCAAAACATTGAAATTGTCTCAGCTAGTGATAACAAAAGTACGGATGCAGGTTTCATCAAAGATAAACTGAGGTAGTTGTGGAAGGGGAGATGAAGGCCCAGCACCAAAGTTCAGTGACGTCTTCCTGTGCATCCTCGTGGACCATGTCGAGGTTTGCAAGAATATACTATACCAGCCTAATGGGAGGAGTAGGCCAAGCAGGGAAACCAACTCTGCGTGGGCACAGGTAGCCAATGCTGTCAGTGTACACAGGGTGCGTAAGAAGTCGGCCATATAGTACCAGAAAAGGATGAATGACCTAATGTGCTCTCCCAGGGTATCTCATCAGATGGTTGCATAGACCACAAAGACACCTATATATCAGCACAAAAGAGCCTCAGTGGCAATGGAATAATTGTGCCTCACAGTCCCTCTGCAGTGGAGTCAAGCAGGACCATGCCATTGGCAATGGGGAGTTTGGACATGGGCATCCACCTAGTAAGGACTCATCCAGTCCAAAGAAACAGAGGGTCAAATATGTATTCATGTTGGAAGCAGCTGATGTGGTCACTTGCACGCTTCTCTCTCACTTACAGGTAACCCCAGGAAGAGGCCAGGACCAGAGAAGGACTCGTGTCAGGCTTCAGCACCAACCACAGCCTCAGCCCAGAGAAGCCCAGGAGAGAACAGAAGACGAAAGCAGTATGTACACTTACAGATGTTGCAACAGACATGTGCACCCTCCATCAGCTTAGGAATATACATCTCGATGGGTATTACTGCTAGGTTAGAAAGGGTGTCACAATCTGGTGGTCACCACACTGACATGAAACCGCAGCAGGAAGAGGCTGGTAAGCCAAGTTCACCGGCTCTCAAGGCTGCTGAGGAAGTGGCATCAGTGATCGCTGAGTCCCCTGGCGAGCCTTTGATTTTGGCCTTCCAATTTGTGGAGAGTCAGCAAGAGGCTAAGCAGCATCAGGAAGAGATGTTGGAAGCCTTCAAAAGAATGCTATGTGGGTGGGAGGAGTCAGTCTGCCTGCTCTCTTGATGAAGTGCTGCCCACATGTGCACACACTGATATCTCCATAGGGAGGTTGGCAGTTGCCATGGAGACCCTTGTCCAGTAGAAGGTCCAATTTCTGCTGGAGATGCACCCAGACCTGCACTCCATCATGGCAGTCTTCAGTGCATTCTTGCAATGGCAACTCAAGATGGGGACAAGACACCTCAACCTCTCTTCTTCCCCTCAAGGAATTAGGCCGGGATCTGGAGCACCCAAAAAGACGAGGAACACACTTGGGTCATCCACTCTGAGTTTGGCTGCTCCCTCCGAATCCCCTCAGCCTGTGATCCCTTCAGCCTCGTCCTCTGGCCTCACAGAAAGACAGACAAAAGAAGCCAGGGCCCTCCAGGCCATGGCTCGCCAGAGTACGACAGCTTAAGTCATCAAAGGCAACAGGGGCAAACCGCTCCATAGCTGCCTCCCTCCCTGATGCAGATGTCAGGGCAACACCTAGAAATGGTAGGCAAAGAAAAATCAAGAAATTTGGCTCATAACTTATTGCACAAGTGAACACAGTAATTATCACAAATTAAACAAACGCAAATGAAAATATTAACTTTCACCAGAGTGAATTATCACCCCTTGGAATGACATTTTTATTTGATTTTTTAAGTTTCCCATGAAGTTTTAATTTTTTGTTACAGCGCCCCACCATGGGCTGTCACTCCCTCTCATTTTTGATCTTTAATTTATTGATTTTTGTTTCATCAAGAGTACCTTAACTCTCACTGCATAATGTTTACTGGTTGCTGTCAGCATCCTCCTAAAGGCTTTACTAGACACCCCACTCCAAGCAGGTCTCTTGCGCACAACCAACCCCGCAACTGAATCTGCAGGGTCCGTGGCAGGGTTTTTCAGAGCCTCATGCAAGCATTCGCCTGCACATACTGAGCCTTCATCCATCATACGCATGACATGAAGAATATATTGGAAAGGCTGGCTATACTTAGAACAGATAAGCAACCTGATCCAGATGGCTTGCATCTCAAGTTGCATAAGGAAGTCGGAGTGGAGATTTTGGAGGGGTTTGCCATCCTCTCCCCAGATATGAGAAGGTGCTAGTGGATTGGAGAATGTCAAATGAGACATTCTTTTTCAAGAAAGGCTGCAAGGACATTCCCAGTAATCACAGACCAGTCAGTTTAAAATCAGTGGTGAGTAAACTTTCAGGAACATTAATCAGGGGGGAAAATAACGAAGAGGCACTTGGATCGGGTAGAGTTAATTAGAAGAGCCAGTAAGGATTGATTTAAAAAAATTGATCATGCTTTATTAATTTAACTGAGCCTGAATTAAATAATATATATGGTTGATGAAGGGAAAAGCTATGGATGCAGTCTATATGAATTTTATTCAGGTTTGTATTTGTAACGAAGTATGTTAGCAGCAAGTTTAAAATATACTTTACTGTTACCAAGTTAGTTTGTTATTAGTTAGATCAAAGATTGAGCTACATCTATTCTTGGCCATCTGCCCAGACCATGATAGAAAATGTTAGACTCCTTACTTTGGCTAATAAGTCTAATGTCCTTTAGGGAAAGAAATCTGCTGTCCTTACCTGGTCCGGCCTACATGTGACTCCAGAGCAACAGCAATGTGGTTGACTCTCAACTGCCCTTGGGCAACTAGGGATGAGCGATAAATGCTGGCCAGCCAGCGACACCCATGTCCCACAAATGAATTTTTAAAAAGTAGATCACCTTCCAAAAAAGGTCACTGGGGGGGATATTATATCTTTAACGTTTTCCTCTTGTGCTGGCCTTTGGAGTGGTGTCAGCACCCTCTTCAGATGAAGGCAGTTAAAGAGACCAAGTTGATATAACGAAAACTTGCACAAGATACAATAATAAACTTGCAGAGTCTTCCGAGTGCTCTTGAGGCATTGGCCTTTGATATATTAAAGTATACAAGATGGTTGATGGCGCAGTAAGTGTGCCTGAGGAGCAACCTGACCTCCTAGGCAGGCCTCCTTTTCCTCCTCCAGGAACCCGTGCGTGTGATATTACACTGGCCTTTACCAAGGTTTGTGTAAGGCAACCAAACTGAAAGATAAAAACCTTTCCAAATTACATTATTCGATTCTGTCACACTGGGATGTACCACTTTATAGGATGTCAGTCCTTCCATTATCCTTTCTAAAATGTTGGTTGGCTAACTTCCATAGGTGGCAACATGCACTACTCCCACCAGCCTATCATGCTGTTTGTTTTAATGCAACATTGAAACCAGCATCTTATCAGTTTCTGGGCAGTGAGCTGTGCGTTGACCAGAAGTGATTTTGCAGTGAAACATGAATAGGGAATCAGAATGTGTGAATCTCTGCCATTCTTATAGTTGCCAACACTGATTTTGCATCAGCCAGCACCACCATATGTTAATTCCATGCTGGAAATACTTAAAGCTTTAAAGTTTGTAAATTCTTACCAGATTTGAAATGTCATCCAGCTGTACAAGTTCATTGAAGCTGACAGTAAGTTGCTGCAAATTTATCAGTTTGGAGATACCCTTTAGCTTACTCAGACTGTTTCCATGTAAATTCAAAATCTATATTATGACATACGTGAAAAATAAACAAAGTAAGTTTTAAAGTTACATCTCTGTGCAATATGGCATACCTATTTTGCAATAGGCAGATGTTTTCATGAATAACAGATTCCTATGTTTTCATGTTGTATCTCGAAAGATAGTCCATGCTTTAACATGTGGAGTGAAGGTCAGTAACCCCTCTCACACCATAATTATAAAACACAACCATTTTACTTGAAGGGTTTTGTTGCACTAAAATCCATCAACATTACTTAGCCTTTATTAACACCACTCAAAGGTAGCTCTTAATTGCAACATGATAATGGGAGCAATGAGGTTCCCATAATGACAAACTAAAAAAAAATGCATATTATCAGAAATGATTAAAAGTACATTATTTGATTTGTAAAAGTAAATCACACATTTTTCTTCATTTTAACATGCTTCAGATACTGTAAGAGTAAGTCTACACTTTCAAAAGAATGTTGCATTCTTAATAAGTTGTGACATGATATTGGGGACTGGCAAGTAATTCTCCCTTTCCAAGCCACCAAAGGGTTCTTGCACGATAGAACATTCAACCTATAGTGTAGTGCTGGCTCGCTGCTATTCTCACTCACTTGCCTCTTCACTGTCCCCTGCAAATCTTTTCTTTTCAGATAATTACCTAATTCCCCTTTTGTGGTAACTTGACAAAGGTAGACAAACACGTTTGGGTGCTTAAATCTTCTTTACTTACAAAGCTATAAAATAAACAGTACAACATAGATATAGAACCTGGCAGCAGGTCCCTCGTGGTTACAATAATAATCCGCTCAAGCCCCCGCTCCCGACAATGTCACGCGCGCACGCTCACACTTACTAAAGACATCAGTATACATATTCAAATAGGAAAATGCTTAGTATACCCAGTATAACACTCTACACCACTTTTCCTTAAGGGGGATTGAAATTAGGGGAGGATAGAAATATAAATCACACTCATCTCTCAACTATACATCAATCTTTCAGGAACTTTGCAACTATGCTGTGACCTGCGCAGTACCGCTGGCGACTCAGTCAACACTGGTGAGACTTGTTTCAGTGGAGCTGGACTTGTGGGTATAATGTACACAATTTCATACTGGTAGGTTGACGATGTGAGATCCCAGTGCTGCATTCTGGCCGAGGCCATGGGGGAAATACACCTGGCTTCACTAAAAAGGCTCATCAGTGGTTTGTGGTAGGTATATAAGTGAATGGATAACCAGGGACGTAGTGGTTAGCACTGCTGCCTCACACCGCCAGGGACCCGGGTTCGATTCCCGGCTTGAGTCACTGTGCGGAGTCTGCACGTTCTCCCTGTGTCTGCGTGGGTTTCCGCCGGGTGCTCCAGTTTCCTCCTACAAGTCTGAAAGATGTGCTGGTTAGGTGCATTGGCAATGCTTAATTCTTCCTCAGTGTACCTGAATAGGCACCGGAGTGTAGCGACTCGGGGATTTTTATAGTAACTTCATCGCAGTGTTAATGCAAGGCTATTTGTGACACTAATAAATAAACTTTTTAAAAGGTACTGATGAAACCGTTTCACAGCAAAAACAATGGCTAGCTGTTCCTCATCTAGCTCCGAATATCCCTTTTCAGCTGTTGTCAGCTGTTGCAAAGCCAAAGGGCTTTTCTGACCCATCCTCCATCAGATGAGAGCACGGTGCCCTGACGGCATGGGGCGAGGCATCACATGCCAGAATGAGCTTCCTGTTCTGGTCAAAGTGAACCAGCAGATTAGCTGATTGTAGCAGTGCTTTCACATCCTTGAAAGCTTTCTTATGCACTGGCCCCCACTTCCATTGAGTCTCTTTGTGAAGCAGCAGACACAGTGATGCCAACACTGTTGAAAGGTCTGGCAGAAACCTCCTGTAGTAATTTACCATGATGTGGAGATGCCGGCGTTGGACTGGGGTAAACACAGTAAGAAGTCTCACAACACCAGGTTAAAACCCAATAGGTTTATTTGGTAGCAAAAGCCACTAGCTTTCGGAGCGCTGCTCCTTCGTCAGGTAAGTGGGAGTTCTGTTCACAAACAGAGCATATAAAGACACAAACTCAATTTACAAAATAATGGTTGGAATGCGAGTCTTTACGGGTAATCAAGTCTTAAAGGTACAGATAGTGTGAGTGGAAAGAGCGTTAAGCACAGGTTAAAGAGATGTGTATTGTCTCCAGACAGGACAGTTAGTGAGATTTTGCAAGCCCAGGCAAGTCGTGAGGCTTACAGATAGTGTGACATGAACCCAAGATCCCGGTTGAGGCCGTCCTCATGTCTGCGGAACTTGGCTATCAGTCTCTGCTCAGCGACTCTGCTGTCATGTGTCATGTGTCATGAAGGCGGCCTGGGAGAACGCTTACCCGAAGATCAGAGGCCGAATGCCCGTGACCGCTGAAGTGTTCCCCAACAGTAAGAGAACACTCTTGCCTGGTGATTGTCGAGCGGTGTTCATTCATCCGTTGTTGTAGTGTCTGCATGGTCTCCCCAATGTACAATGCCTCGGGACATCCTTTCCTCCAGCGTATCAGGTAGACAACGTTGGCCGAGTTGCAAGAGTATGTACCGTGTACCTGGTGGATGGTGTTCTCACATGAGATGATGGCATCCGTGTCGATGATCCGGCATGTTTTGCAGAGGTTGCTGTGGCAGGGTTGTGTGGTGTTGTGGTCACTGTTCTCCTAAAGGCTGGGTAGTTTGCTGCGGACAATGGTCTGTTTGAGGTTGGGCGGTTGTTTGAAGGCAAGAAGTGGGGGTGTGGAGATGGCCTTGGCGAGATGTTCGTCTTCATCAATGACATGTTGAAGGCTCCGGAGAAGATGTCGTAGCTTCCCCGCTCAGGGGAAGTACTGGACGACAAAGGGTACTCTGTCCGCCGTGTCCCGTGTTTGTCTTCTGAGGAGGTTGGTGTGGTTTTTCGCTGTGGCGCGCCAGAACTCTCGATCGATGATTCGAGCGCCATATCCTATTCGTATAAGGGCATCTTTCAGCGTCTGGAGGTGTCTGTTGCGATCCTCCTCATCTGAGCAGATCCTGTGTATACGGAAGGCTTGTCCTTAGGGGATGACTTCTTTAACATGTTTAGGATGGAAGTTGGAGAAGTGGAGCATCGTGAGGTCATCTGTGGGCTTGCGGTACAGTGAAGTGCTGAGGTGACCGTCCTTGATGGAGATGCGTGTGTCCAAGAATGCAACCGATTCCAGAGATAGTCCATGGTGAGTCTGATGGTGGGGTGGAACTTGTTGATGTCATCATATAGTTGTTTCAGTGATTGCTCACCATGAGTCCAAAGGAAGAAAATGTCATCGATGTACCTAGTGTATAACATCGGTTGAAGACCTCTGCGGTGAAGAGGTCTTGTTCGAACCCGTGCATGAAGATGTTGGCATATTGAGGTGCGAATTTGGTCCCCATGGCTGTTCCGTGTATCTGGATGAAGAACTGGTTGTTGAAGGTGAAGACATTATGGTCCAGGATGAAGCGGATGGGTTGTAAAATTGCATCTGGAGACTGGCAGTTGTCGGCGTCGAGTACTGAGGCAGTTGCAGCAATGCCATCGTCGTGGGGCATGCTGGTGTCAAGTGCCGAGACATCCATTGTGACGAGGAGTGCTCCTGGTTCAACTGCTCCATGTGTGCTGAGTTTCTGTAGGAAGTCCATAGTGTCGCGACAAAAGCTGGGGGTTCTTTATACAATGGGTTTCAGGATGCCCTCGACATAGTCGGACAGGTTCTCGCACAGGGTCCCATTGCCCAATACGATGGGACGGTCGGGTGTGTTTGCCTTGTATATCTTCGGGAGGCAGTAGAGATCTCCAACGCGGGGAGAATGTGGGATGAGAGCACGGAGGGTGCTCTGAAGGTCCGGATCAAAGGTCTTGATCAGTCTGTTGAGTTGACGGGTGTGTTCTTTGGTCGGATCTGCGGGTAACTGTCTGTGGTGTTCCTCGTTGTTCAGTTGTTGGTACACTTCTTTGCAGTAATCCGTTCTGTTCAGTATGACTATGGCCCCTTCTTTGTCTGCTGGTTTGATGACAATGTTGCGGTTGGTCTTGAGAACGCTGATGGCGTTGCGTATTAATTTACCATGCCCAGAAATGACTTGAGCTCAGACAAACTTGTGTTTGGAGCTTCCTTGATAGCTCTGACTTTATCTTCCACAGGGAACAGACCTGCACTGTGATTTTGTGACCCAAATATTCCACACTCTTATGCTTGGAAGATAATCTTACTATGCTTCAGTCACAGTTCTGCCTCTGGAAATTTCTTTAACACTTGGTCCAGGCTGCTGAGTTGCTCCTCCTCAGTTTTCCCTATGATTAAGATGTCATCCAAGTAAACTGCTACATGAGGAACCCCCCTGCAACGGGTTGTCCATTGTCCTCTGAAAAGAAATCGCCAGACTGGAGGACACCCCGAAAACCAGATGGTTGTATTTGAACAAACCCTTGAGTGTTGATTGTGACATATTGTTTTGAGCCCTTCTCTAACAAAAGCTGCTGGTAGGCATGGCTCATGTCAAGTTTTAGAATATCTTGCCTCCTGCAAGGGTTGAAATCAGGTCTTCCACCCATAACAATGGGTAAGCATCCAGCTTGGAGGCCTGATTAATGGTAGGTTTGTAATCCCCAAAGTACCTTCACTTTTAAGAACAGGAAGGACTGGAGTTGCCCAACATGAAAAGTGAATGATACCAAGCTTCTGCTGCCACTCCAACTCCTCCTCCACTTTGCCTTTCATGGCGTGGGGTACTGTCCTGGGCTTTAAAAAGTGAGGAGTTGCCTGAGGATCTGCAAACAACTGTTGTGCCAGACAATGTACCCAGTTCATCTTTGTAAACCTCAGGATATTTCTGAATGACATCATCTGTCACTTGTGTGGTTTATTTCAATGGAATTGTAATGAGCCAGTCATGCCCTAGTAGACTAAGCACTTTCCTTTTTAAGCCATGCTCTTGCTTCTTGGCTATTGTATGCAATATTCACCTCTAATGCCCCAAGCAATGGTATAGCCTCTCCGGTGTGTGTCCGAAGTTGGATCCCTGTCTGAGTAAGGACAGGCGCCTGCTCAGAGCTCCAAGTTTTTCTATATGTCTCCTCTCTGATTACAGGTGCAGAGGCACCCGTGCCCAACTCCATCTTAATTTCCTTTCCATCGACTCCACTCTAGCACAGATAAGACTCCACACACAACTCATTCACATTGAACATTCTTCTTTCTGCTCTGTGCTTTCCAGGTGATGCGCAGCTGGCTGAGGCCTTTTTGAATTTGAATCTCCTTGCCCAGCCTTTGACTTGTTCTTAGGAACCCTGCAATTTTAGCCAAATTCCCTTTTTTATTGCAACGGTGACACTCAGCGTCCATGAATTTGCAATGATTTACATAGTGTGTCTCCCCACACCTGAAACTCTCCATTACTTTTGCCCTTTTATTTGTTGCCTCTTTTCTCACTTGATGCACTGCACCCACCTGTGCACTTCCACTGGCCTTTTGAATATCTTTTGCCTTGTTGGCAGACATTTTCATTCTCAGAGAAATTTTTTCAACTTTCTTGAATGTCAGTGTGGCTTCTCCTATCTACTATTTATTGTTTAGTGTTGCATCCTATTTTTCTAGCTATTTTATTTACTTTAGAATATAGTTAGCTTTTGCTTAGACTATTGTAATGCAAGTTTATGGGTGAAATTTTCCCAAAATAAATAACAGCGAGAAAACCGGAGCGATCCGCGCCAGTCTGTCAATGTGCTCCGGACTGTAATCGTCAGGGTCTCTAAACACACCAGTGAGTCTGGCCATTTCTCAAGGACGCCCCAATCTCACAATGCAATGGAAGACCCCCGTCCTCCTTCCTCCCATGGACATCGGGATCCAAAGTCCCATTGGCGGCATGTTCTCCAATGCTCACATGTATCGCCGGCATCGGAGCCCTTCCAATGGGTCCCCCTGCCTATCCCCAGATATGGCCCCCCCCCACCCCGCGCGGTCATGACCACCAACATGCTCCACTCCTGCACGACCCCCATGGCACAACTCCCCGGCATATCCAAGGTGTGTTTCTGAGATGGCAGTTTCATGATGGATGGCAGCCAGAGTTGCTGACTGTGGTGAATACACTAAACCCTTTAACATAATAAATGGTGTGAAGCAGGAGTGTGTCATGGCCCATGTACTCAGCATATTCTTGATGGAATATAAATTCAATTAATAACAGATGGCAATCTCTTTGACCAGAGATGGCTGAAATCCTCAATTAAAGTGTCAGAGATGATGATACGGGAATTGCTGTTTGCCAATGTCTATGGCCTTGTGTCATGCTGTGAGCATGGCCTGCAAAGGTTTGTGGACTGTTATCTCAAAAGCTGTTTTTTTAAAGTTTATTTATTAGTGTCACAAGTAGGCTTACATTAACACTGCAATTGAGTTACTGTGAAAATCCCCTAGTTGCCACACTCTGGCGCCTGTTCGGGTACACTGAGGGAGAATTTAACATGACCAATGCACCTAACCAGCACATCTTTCGGACTGTAGGATGAAATCAGAGCACCTAGAGGAAACTCACACAGACATGGGGAGAATGTGCAGACTCTACACAGACAGTGACCCAAACCTGGAATCGAACCCAGGTCCCTGGCGCTGTGAGGCAGCAGTGCTAACCACTGTGCCACCAACTCGTCAACTATGAGCTAATCATCAGCTTAAGGAAGACAGTGATACTCCACCAACCACCCAATTCTGATTATTTCCCATATACTATGACCATCAATGACAAAATCTTGAAGGTTGTAGATATGTTCACCTATCTCGGAAGCGCAATCTCCAGAAACATCTGCACTGACAGTGGGGTGGCAAATAAAATTGCCACAGCATGCACAGATTCACCCATTGACACAGGAAACAATAGAGAAAACAAGATACCTAACTTAAAACAAAACTTACTATGTACTAAACCATGGTAATACCTAGTCTCTTATATGCCTGTCAGATAGGGACTACCTACTTCTGATACATTATTTAGTTGGACAAGTTCCATGAGATGCATTTGGAACATCATGACCATCAAATGGGAGGGCAAGATACCAAAAACCAAGGTAAAAGAGCAGAAATGTGTGGAATTGAAGCATTCATCATCAGAGTCCAGTTCAGATGGAGTGGATCCGTAGAATGTATGATTCATGATAAAATCTCTAAGGGCAGTCACGTATTCATAACTAAAACTTGGACACCTCCTGTGAGGTAGGCCGAGATTAAGGGTCAAGAATTCCTTGAAGATGAACCTCAGGAAGTGTGACACGTCCGCCAAAGACTGGGAGAAAACTGCACAAGGAAGAATTATCTGAGGATCAATCTCTAGTAATGGTGTTGCCCCTTCAAACAGCAAATAATACAGGTAACAAAGGTAAAAGACAAGCTAGAAAGACTGGGCAGAACCAATAATCAGACAATTCATTCCTGTACGCATTGTGGAAAGCCACAAGAGTCTGCAATTGGGGATTCCCACAGCACATTAGCATGCAAACCAGATGACCAGAAATAGCCATCTTCAATAATGGAGGAAAACTGACAACCCAACTGTACTGTATATGTAGTCACTGCAACTAGAGGTTGATTTTGGTTCTTTTAAGGAACCAAATCATTATCATTGGATAAATTTCCTTAACATGGCACAGAATCTGCATGGATAATATATCTAATGTCATGATATTATCACCATGATAGCATCTTAAAGCTATTACATCTATCATGACTTGGTCTTACTCTTGCATTGGATTGAGAGTATTTCAATCTGAACAATGATCAGCATCCTGCAAGCCAATCTATGAGGTTATTATGGGAAACAAATGATCTTATCTATAACCTTTAACTTTTGTTTATATATACTTGATGGGAAAAACTCACTGTGATTTGACTCAATATTGAAGCTCCAGATACAGAAAGTATTGTCCTCTCATCCAGATTTAGGATTTTAGGCCTTTGCATCATAACAGGATCCATTTTTAAAACTTCTTCATCAAGTGCCTTGGCTCGCTGTGTGATTATTATTTCTGCTTTACTCTGCTTCCTTTGAGATGTTTTATTTTCAGAAAAAGCAGAATAAAATGATTGCAGATCATTCTAAATAAATTCAATTTGTAAAAAGAAATGATTAAACATTCATTTATAAACTTTGAAAAATGCTATCTCTATTTTCATTTGATTTTCCTAATTCCCTTCTTTATTTATCAAACTTATAAGCAGAATCTGTTATTCCACGAGCTACGGTGCAAGTGATGTGGTTACCTTTGCCCTTTGTGTTGGTAGAATGTTGTGCCAAGGGGGTATATTATTTCAGATATAACATTCCAATACACACTGTCTCAAGTCAAATATAATAAGAAACTTCAAAGGATGGGGGCTGATTTTGTTTTTTTTATTTCCCATCCATTCATTTGATAATAATAATTCATACTGGTAACTATTTTTTGAGAAAAGATTTGGGAATTTTTCTAAGACCTATGAATATTGTGAAATATCTATTTTGGTTTGAAGTATGAGAAACTACCTAGGTCAGGTATATTTACCAGTGCAATTTGTCATATATTTAATTCACTTGTTTCAACCATATCTCCATGTAACTGCAGTGGGAACAGAACTCTGTAGAGGCAGAAGTGCGCTCCTTGCAGAAATTGTGGGTAGAATTCTCCCAAAATAATTCTAAGCATCAAATTCACATGCTGGAGTAAACCTGCTGTTTTTTCCAGTGGGACTTTCAAAATGAACCTCCCACACTCTGCATCGCAGAGAGCCCTGCTGTGAATCTCAATAAAAAGCCGAGGACGGCCTATTCCCGCAGGAGAGGCCAGCAGCATAGCGCTGAGTGAGCCACTGCGCATGCACTGATCTGTCAGAGCTGATATCGGAGCATGCACAGTCGCCCTGCACTGCCGATCTCCCGATCACCGGCCAGCTAAATCACTGGCCAGCCCCGTGACCCCACATCATTGGCTGTGTGACCCCCTACCACTCCGATTTCTGGCTTCCCAGATGCGTCGGGGCCAGCCCCAACCACACCCCCCACCCCGCCGTGATCTCCCATCGTCCCAGTCCCTCCCCGATTGCTGTCCACCCTCCTTCTGTCACTAATCCTGACTGCAGAGTGGCAGCGGGACCCCCCACCCCCAGCCATTGCCCCCAGTGGTCCCCCCAATAGGTAACCCCCCTGCAATGCCCGATGCCCGGTGGGCAGTGCCAGCGGGCCAGGTTGGCACTGCTAAACTGGCAATGCCTGGGGATTACTCCCCCTTACCCCCGACCTCCTGGGGGGCTTCCATGTCCTCCTGTCACGCCAGTGGGGTCGGGCTGCCAGCTCCCCGTTAATGGGAAGCTGTTGTAAACCCCGCTGGAGTGAAACACTCCTGGCCAGTTGGGTGGGTGAGAGGGGGGGTGGGAGGTGGGGAGGAAGAGACCAACGAGCCCAAAGACTTCAGTCCCAGACCAGCTAACGAGATTCAAATGCTTATTGTAATATTTAAATCAGCTCTGTACCGATTTCCTGCATGGAGCTGAACGATGATGGAAACCCAGCGGCCAGAGACACGCGGAGGCCGTGGTGCCTAACAGGAAGCCCACTCCATGACCTCCACTTATGTCTCCTGGCCCGCTGTGCTGCTCTGGGAGAATCGCCCCCAATGACTTTGAAAAACAACTCCCAAGTACACAAACTCTTAAGTTTCAGAAAATGGTTTAAAGTATTGCTGAAGGTATTAAAATTGTTCTTCATCCATTGGTTTATTTTCCTTCTGCATAAAGCTATAGCTTCTGATATATACACTTTGAAGTTTAGCACGAAATGTTTCAGTTTTTATGTTTTTTTTCCAACCATCAGCGAACTATGAAGTATTCAGTGAGTATCTCAGGTTACTTCTACAGTCTTTTCCCCATCTGCAGGAATAGATTATTAACCAATATTCCAGTCACTTCTTGTGTAAGATAAAGATTTCAGATCACAGATGGGATTGGCCTATCTTCTTGTGCTGGGCATGAGAAATAAGCACTGGGTAAAAGGTTGAACTATACTATCATGGGGCTGGATTTTTCTTTCTGGGATATTAGAAAAGTGGAACTGTTTCCAGGTCTCGAATATCTTAAATTAAAAATAGATTCTGCAGCCAGACCACCATTGTGTTGGGGAAGGGAGTCCGTGTTCTGAGCAGCCTTTGGCTGCTCCAGCACCTGGGCAGGCAGGAGGACCTCTACAATAAGAACTCATATTTACATAGTGTTTTAACAAAACAAAATGTCCCAAGGCCTTTCACTGGAGCATTATGAAACAAAACATGACACTGAACCACATAAGGAGATATCAAATCACAGCACCAAAAATTTAGCCCAGGGTAGGTTTTAAGGAGCATCTTAAAAGAGAAAAAGAGGCAGAAAAGCATCGAGAGAGGTAAAGAGGTGTAGTGAGGGTGTTCCAGAGTTTAGGCCTGACAGGAATAATGGTTCCCCAGCACCACTGAGTGCCTGACCCCAGGTGACTAAACTGGTTTCCATCAGTGCTTGAAACTAGAGGTCAAATGAAAAATCCCAGTCAATCTTCTTTACTTAGACGCAACTAGTCCCTTAATTAACTAATCATAGACATAACTTGTGTGGGTGAGGTGGCCCTGTCAACCCCTTTCCTGCCTCAACAAGAATGGTCGTGGAGACAGGATAGAACCATGGAACTGACACGCCGGCCAACAAGTCTATTTTTCTGTCTTGGGCTAAAAATCCAGCCAATGGATTCAGCTGCCTAATTAACAACATGAAACAGTTACTCCACAAGCGGTTGACCACAACAACTAGATACTGAAATTGGCTCTGGAAATACAGATAACATTTATCCACTCAAAGAGAATAATTAGTTACGGAGTATGCTTCTCCCATTATCTCTTAAATCTATAGTAGTCCAAAAAGTTGTTGAAATTGGCATAACCTTGCAACATTTAAGTTTTTCATGATCAGTTTCTAGTTTTTTTTTGTTCCTGGAGTATAAGCTTTGTTGGCAAGTCCAGCACTTGTTGCCCATCTAAGACTGGAAGATTCACCAAGTTTGCACCAGGGGAAAAATCTCCAAGAAAAACCCCTCACTGTGAAAGTCAGTCCTGGGGTTAAAAGTTACCAGACTGGGGAAGGAAAAGAATGAGAGTAAACCTTCAAGAGCTAAAAATAGATTCTGCAGCCAGACCCCCATTGTGTTGGGGGAGGGAGTCCCTCTTCTGGGCAGCCTTTGGCTGCTCCAGCACCTGGGCAGGTGGAACTATATCCAGAAGCATTTTGCAATGAGCAGAATAGGAAAATAAGAAGGTAGAAAAATACATTTCACAATTTTAAGGGGTGGGGGAGGCAAAAAGATGAAGCAAACACTCCCTCAAAATGAATTAACCTTCAAAAAATAAGCAGACAATACCAAAACAGTGAACAAAGTTAACCATGAAGATTACAGGAGAATACAGACATCTCAGTGGATTGGTCAAATAGATGCCAGATGAAATGTAATGTGGACAAATTCAAGATGATACATTTTAGGAAGAAAAATAAGGGGAGCACATATGCAATATTGACAAGTGAATTTTAATTGCACTGGAGGAACAGAGAGATTTAAAGGACAAGATGCACAAATACCTAAAAGTGTAAGGCAAAATTGATATAGTTTTTTTAGAATCCCTAAAGTGCTGGAGGAGGCCATTTGGCCCATCGAGCCAGCACCGACAACAATCCCACCCAGGCCCTATCTCCATAACCTCATGTATTTACCCTGCTACTCCCCCTGACACTAAGGGGCAATTTAGTATGGCCAATCAACTTAACCTGCACATCTTTGGACTGTGGGAGGAAACTGGAGCACACCGAGGAAACCCACAGGCACTGGGAGAACATGTAAATGCCACACAGACAGTGACCCAAGGCTGGAATTGTACGCAGGTCCCTGGTGCTGTGAGGCAGTAGTGCTAACTACTATGCCACCGTGCCACTCAAATAAAAAAAATAAAAACTATGGGATCCCGAGTTTATAAGCAGAGGTATTGAGAACAAAAGCAAAGAGATAATGCCAAACATACATAAATAACTGATTAGGTCACAGTTAGAATATTATATCTGGGTTAGGTACCCTTCTTCAGAAAACATATCCAGGCCATAGAGAGGGTGCAGAAGAGATATTAGATTAAGATAATGGGACAATGGTAATGTCGCTGTACCAGTACTCCGAGAAGGCCAGCATAATGCTCTGGAGACAGGAGTTCAAATCCCACCATGGCAGCTGGTGGAATTTGAATTCAATAAATAAAACACCTTGAAGCTAGTTTCAGTAATGGTTAACGTTATACAAACCCACCGAATTTCAAGAAGGAAGGAAACCGTCACCCTTACCTGCTCTAGCCTACTTGTGACTCCAGATCCACAGTACTCTCACCTACCCTCTAGAATGGACCAGCAGGCCACTTACTTCAAGAACAATTAAGGATGAACAACAAATGTGGATCTTGCTAGCATCACCCACATCCCATGAAAGAATATAGGAAAAAAGGGCTTAATTATAAGAAGAGACAAGAGAAATTTTCATTCAGACAAAGGAGGTTAAAATGGGATCTGAGGGATGTTCAAAATGATGAGGGGATTGGAGAAAGTAATTAGGAAAAACGACTTCCACTGGGTGTATTCAGGTGCTGTTGTAATTCTCGAAAATCTCAGCAGGTCTGACAGCATCTGTGGAAAGAGAATAGAGCCAATGTTTCGAGTCTGGATGACCCTTCGTCCGAGCTCTGATGCTGTCAAACCTGCTGAGATTTTCCAGCATTTTCTGTTTTTGTTTCAGTTTCCAGCATCTGCGATATTTTGCTTTTATCTGTTGTAACTCTTGACCTGCCTAGGCTTAGAGTTGAAAGGGTCATGGAAGTATGAACTTTTCACCATCATCATATTTTTTACACATAATACTTAATGAGAAATAAAAAATCAGAGATATAAAATAGGCTTGCATACTTGTTATCGCCAATTTTATACATCGTATTATAAAATCTACCACCCCCTGTTTCTATTGCAAATTTTGATCTAGATCCCGACCCAAGATCTTGGAAATTGTGCAGTTTAATGGAAGAAAACGAACAACCATAAATGATTACATATATAATTTATACTGAAATGGATCAACAGTTAAATACAAATAATTCCTTTCAGCAATGCAAGATATTCCATAACTAAATGCATTACAGTTTGCTAAATTTATTATCCATACCTGTGTAATATATTCAAAGTCAATAAAATATTCCGGCACGACAAGATCATGGTCAAACACAAACCACTCATATTGACGTAGACTGCAATCACAGCTGCCATGTAGTTTAAGGGTACTTGAGAATCCTTGAAGTACATGAAATATAGGGAGTTAGAAAAAAATTAGACATGCACATTTTTTCATAGTCCTGCACTAAATATTTACAAACACATCGTAAATAAGCTGGTCAAAGGGCAACTCCCCAATACTGGTCATATCTGCATTACATGGAATGTGAGAAATATATGGGATGAGCTTATATATAAGCTGTCAAAAATTGACTATCTTTTAAAGGCCGGTAACAATTAATTGAGAATTACAGATCCTCTTGTTGCAGACATGGTGATCTGATAAGCAGCTACTTGGGATGAAAGATGGATGGCAACAATAAGAAAGACACCACAGGGCTGGAAAGTTTTCCAGGAGTGGGGAGGTGGAAGAGGAGACCGTTTCACAGAAAGTAATCAGTAATATCTACATAGAATCTTCAGGAAGCAACTGAGCAGCAGTATGTGAGATTCCTCTGTTTTTGCAAGCAGGCTTTTATAGTGCTTTAATCACTTTCTATTGGGGTGTCCGGATGCTAAACCTTGGATTCATCTTACTAAAATCTTGAATTTTCACAATAAAAATAAGGTTATTATAGAGCCATGCTTTTACTTTTTTTTTTGTTTTTCCCAGCCATGGAATCCCTCGAAGATGATTACTGTTTTTGAATAATATATTGGTGTGGTAGCGTGGCCCCTTTAATGGGTGATCATTCACGGGCTACGTGACCAGGCTGGAATCAATGGAGCACGAGCATGCACACCTGGGCTGATAGGGAGCAAGGCCAGGCATTTCTGGGGCTGGAAGACTTCAGTTGGAGTCAGGACGTTGTCGGGAGTAGATCTGTATAGTTGCGCTGTTAAACTCTTAGTCATGCATGGTTCTTCTCAGTCAATAAATCTTTTAGTTTGTTACTTGACACATCGAGTCATCTCGAATGACTACGCTGGTGATGCAGACAAACTGGATCAGTCATTGCGAACCCACAGTACAGAGTTAATGGGGGAGGAGTATGATCACTCGAAGCTCAAAGAATTAAAAATACAGACTTTGTTTTAAAGATGCTGCTATTTGAGAAAATTGAGCTATTCAGCCCCCAAGTCAAGAATTGGGGGCAATAAATTGAGAGACTGTGTTATTTCTTTGCGGCAAACAAAATAATGGCCAAGAAGTAGCAAGAGGTGATACTGCTCACAGTTTGCGGCCTACAGACTTACAATCTGGTGACACAAAAAACCTTTGGTCAGTTAGTCAATTTAATTAAGGATCATTATAGCCCCCAAACTTCCGATATCATGCAAAGGTACAAATTCCACCCTACTGTTAGGGAACCAGGAGAGATGGTCTCCAGCTTCGTGGCCAGACTTCAATGATTGGCTGAGCACTGCAAGTTTGGGCCTTCACTGGGAGACATGTTGAAGGATCGTCCAGTTTGTGGAATCAATAACTTAAATTAACGTAGATAAAGGGAATTACAATTAAACAAGGACAGAGTTAGGTAAAGTGGACTGAATGGATAGATTAGCAGGAAAGACAGTAATCAAGCAATGACAGACAATTAAGGAGGTAATTGGACACATTGATTGTAATTTTCCAAAAGTCCTTGGATTCTGGAGAAATACTGGAGGTTTGGAAAACTGACAATGTGAGACCCCTCTTCAAAAAGGGAGGGAGGCAAATAGTAGGTAACTACAGGTTGATTAGCTGAACATGTATTGTTGGAAAAATGTTGGAAACAAGTATTATAGAAGTAATAGCAGCACATTTGGAAAATCATAATCTAATCAAGCAGATTCAGCATGGCTCATGAAAAAGAAATCATGTCTAACTAATTTATTAGAGTTTTTCAAGGAGCTTTCAACCAGAGTTGACAGAGGGGAACCAGTAGATATGTTGTATCTGGACTTCCAGAAGGCTTTTGACAAGGTACCTCACAAAAGATTAAGTCATAAGAGCCCTTGATGTTGGAAGTAGTATATTAGCACGGATAGAGAATTGACTAATGGTCAGGAAACAGCGAGTAGGGATAAGGGGTTCTTTTTCAGGTTGGCAACCTGTAACTAGTGAGGTTCCACAGGCATCAGTGCTGTGATTGCAACCGTTTACAATATATTAATGACTTGGAGGAAGGAAGTGAGTGTAGTGTAGCCAGATTTACAGACAACAGAAAAGTAGGTGGAAAGCCAAGGTGCAAGAAGGATACAAACAGTTTACAAAGAGATATTGATAGGTTAAGTAAGTGGGCAAAAAGTTGGCAAATGGTTTAAAGTTTATTTATTAGTGTCACAAATAGGCTTACATTAACACTGCAATTAAGTTACTTTGAAAATCCCCTAGTCGCCACACTCCAGCACCTATTCAGGCACACCGAGGGAGAATTTAGCATGGCCAATGCACCTAACGGCTGTGAAGTTATTCATATTGGAAGGGAGAACAAAAGAACAGAGTATTATTTAAAATGGAGAAAAACTGCAGAAAGCTGCAACACAAAGGGACTTGGGGTACTTGTGCGCAAAACACAGAAAGCTAGCACACAAATGCAGCGGGTAATCAGGAAGGCTAATGGAATGTTGGCCCTTATTTCAAGGGGGTTGAAGCGTAAAAGTAGAAAAGTCTTGCTTCAACTGTACAAGGTACCGGTGAGACCAAATCTGCAGTACAGTGAGCAGTTTTGGTCCCCTTATTTAAGATATTATTTCATTGGAGGCAGTTCAGAGAAGGTTCACTAAGATGATCCCCACTATGGAGGGATTGTCTTCTGATGAAAGGTTACACAGAACAAAGAACATTACAGCACAGGAACAGGCCCTTCGGCCCTCCAAGCCTGCACTGACCATGCTGACCGACTTAACTAAAACCCGCTCCGCTTCCGGGGACCATATCCCTCTATTCCCATCTCATTCATATACTTGTCAAGACACCCCTTAAAGGTCACTACCGTATCCGCTTCCACTACCTCCCCCGGCAACGAGTTCCAGTCACCCACCACTCTCTGTGTAAAAAATCTGCCTCGTACATCTCTTTTAAAACTTGCCCCTCGCACCTTAAACCTATGCCCCCTAGTAATTGACTCTTCCACCCTGGGAAAAAGCTTCTAACTATCCACTCTGTCCATGCCTCTCATAGTCTTGTAGACTTCTATCAGGTCTCCCCTCAACCTCCGTCGCTCCAGTAAGAACAAACCAAGTTTCTCCAACCTCTCCTCATAGCTAATGCCCTCCGTACCAGGCAACATCCTGGTAAATCTTTTCTGTACCCTCTCCAAAGCCTCCACATCCTTCTGGTAGCGTGGCGACCAGAATTGAACACTATATTCCAAGTGCGGCCTCACTAAGGTTCTATAAAGTGTCAACATGACTTGCCAATTTTTAAACTCAATACCCCGGCCGATGAAAGCAAGCATGCCGTATGCCTTCTTGACTACCTTCTCCATTTGCATTGCCACTTTCAGTGACCTGTGTACCTGTACACCCAGTCCCAGGTGGGACTCATTGGAAATTAGAAGAATGAGAGGTGACCTCATTGAAACATATAGCACGTAACAAGTAACAAACTAAAATATTTATTGGCTGAGAAGAACTATGTACCACTAAGGGTGCAATAGCGAATCAGCTGTGCAGATTCAAAGCTTCCATGAAGCTGCAGGTTCATAGGCCATTGTCATTGGCAAGATTTTTACTATCCTACAATACTACACCTCATACCACCACTGGGGTCACACCTGCAGAATTACTAGTGAGTTGGCACCTGTGTACACTGTTTAAACAATGTTCCCAAATTTGCCTGGGAGGGTGGAGACTCGGCAATGCTCTCAGAAAGAGTATCATGACATTCGGACAGATCGTTCAATGTTGATAACCTTGTTTTGGCATGGAATTTTGGTGGCAGACTTGCTTGGGTGCCAGGAAGAGTTGTGAAGAAGTCTCATATGTGATAGAGGCAGAGGGCCGTCCAGTAAAAAAGCATGTTGACCACTTATGCAAGAGAGTAGAGCCAGCTCCAGGAGACAAACAAGTGGCCCCGCATCCAGTTCATATGTACCAGCCTCTGAACAAGAGATTTTGACACCCATGGTGGGGCCATGGCCACCTCTGGCTTTGGTGGCTGAGGCAGAGGAATGGGCTGGCAAGGGTTAGCTCCAGAGGTGGTTAGCATATTCGTTCCATCAGCGGATCCTTGGATGTCGACTGCTGAAGAACCCCTGACAGTGTTGCAACATTCCACAAGGATCCGGAAGTTTCTAGACTGGTTGACATTATAAACTGTTTTTCCCTGGTGTCCCTTCTGTAACATTGTTGTTTGCCCGTCTACGTGTTAACTGTTTTTCTTTTTGTTTAATCATGGGTAATCCAAGACGTTTGGATTACCCATGAAGAGGTGTGGTAGCATGGCCCCTTTAATGGGCAATCCTTCACAGGCCGTGCACTCAAACCTGAACCAATGGAGCACGAGTGCACGAACCTAGACCAATTGGGAGCAAAGGCATGCATTCCCAGTGCTGGAAGGCTTCAGTTGGAGTCAGGGCGTTGTCAGGAGTAGATCTGTATAGTTGGCTGTTAAACCTTTAGTTGTCATAGTTCTTCTCGGTCAATAAATCCTTTAGTTTGTTACTTGCTACATCATGTCACCTTGAATTACTAAAGTTATGCAGTTGGTTACCTGTATCATTTGCACATCTGGTGTCCACTTTTCGAGGTCTATAGACAGAATTTGCGTTTGGGTACTTTAATTGTTCGACAGTTTCTGAATCAATGACCTGAACACTACGACCAAGGAAGACTTTGGCAATAATGAGCTGACCTGAAAGCAAAGTCAAATAATTTGTTTCAATACTTTGTGAAATTGAATGCTTTAAATTCATTCACATTTGATATGCAAGATAGCATTAATGTGGAACATCAAAAATAATCAGCCTGGCACATCCCTTCAAGTTCGTCTAATAAACCATACATAGTTTGTATCGGCATAGATACCAAGCTATTGTGTAATGTCCTTAAGGAGATAAAGAATCACAGATAGAATGCAAAGAAATAAATCAATCCCCAGCCTCTGACAGAATATCAATCTAACTATTATTTATCTTATTCAAATCAATTACATTTCCCAGATCACATTTCTATCGTCTGAAAATGGGATGGCCATTGTATTCCACATATCCAAGGCAAACACACATGTTTATTTATTGAACATTCACCCAGTGTAAATATCCAGCACATTTACATATTTGTTTCCAACTCTTCTCCAACCTGTCTTGAATGCGTTGGCTCTTTGCTGGCACACTTTTCCAAAAGCAATTGCCTGTACTTTATTCAAGTGTCACATTTCACGTAGGATCTTTGACACAAAGCTATTTGCCTCTATGAGGAAACTGATGAACTGTTGACAAGCAGTGCAGTAATAACCTGTCATATCAATTTGTGTTGATGATGATGTCCCCAAAGCAGATTTGAAGGGAACAGAGGCACAAAGCTATTTGAACATTGCTGAGCCAGATATTCAGCCAATATCCCTCCCTCCAGCTGCACCTTCAAAAGGGGCCATTGATAAATACAAATACATAGACCACCTGCTCTCCTAAATCCAAGAGTGTTGGGGTCAATTTTAGGGCTCTTACTGCCAAACCAGAATTTAGTTAGCACAGTGCACAGCTGGAATAAAACCAGAGACTTGCCTAAGCAGCACAGGGATCAAAGGAACAGAAATAGGTCATTCAGACTCTTGTACCTGCTCTGCAGTATAATTAGTCCACAGTTGATCTGCACCCCAACTTAATTTTCCCACTTTTGTTTCAAATTCTTTGATAACCTTATCTAACAAAAATATATCTTGAAAACTCAAATTATCCCAACATTCCTAGCCTTTATAGGGCAACGGTGCCAGATTTCCACTCTCCTTTATGTAAAAAGCTGTCTTATGATTTTACTGCTGAATGGCTTAGCTCTAGTTTGAAGATTGTGATCTTTTGTCTTTAATTCCTCACCAGAGTAAATAGTTTCTATGCATCTACCCTGTACAATCCCTTTAACATTTGGAACATCTCAGTCAGATCCATCTCTTACACTCAAGAAAATAGAAGTCAGGTTTTACAAAATGTCCTCATAATTTGACCCGCTAATTCTAGAAATCATACAGACAAATTAAACGCTCAAAGATCAACATAGGAACTTAGTAGTACAAGAACTTCAGTATTGCTGAAAAAAGACATGCTGTTGAAGCTTTTCATCTTGCACTCATCAGGACAGAATTGCAAGTATATGAAATCTCAAACGGAACAACAATTTATACTGTACGAGAAGAGGGTGCTGATTAATTGGCAAGTTGATGCTAATTGGTAGAGGCATTATGATGGAAAATTCCTCAGGGAACAGTTAACTGCCAAGTTTTTATTTAAATTCAAACCAGACAAGACCACTCCAATTAGTCAAGGCAATGCCATGGGGAATGAACCAGGGCATGAACTTAGAGTGGATGATTTGACAATTTGATTCCAACAATTAGAGGATCGAATTATGAGGACAAAGGGCAGGATTTTCTATTTGGCTGTTTTTCATCTTAAAATTCTAAATAAAGGATACAGGATTAGAGATGATGATGTGCGTTGCACCAATTCAGAAATGCAAAGTAATGCGTCAGAGCAGTAAGCAATGCCATATTTGTTCAGGTACATTCAGTAGATGCATGTATCCTTTAAATATTATAATCACACTGAATCATTGTCTTTCCTGAAATGGTGCATATGAAATGAACAAAGGACAATAAAAGTACAGCACAGGAACAGGCCCTTTGGCCCTCCACCTGTGCCGATCATGATGCCCTAACTGAAAAAAAAACCTTCTGCCCTTACTCGGTCCATATTCCTCCCTATTCAGTTACCCATCCAAATGCCTCTTAAATGTTGCTAATGTGTCTGCTTCCACCACCTCCTCTGGCAGCACATTCCAGGCACCCGCCACTCTGCGTGAAAAACTTTCCCTGCACATCCCCCTTAAACATTCCTCCTCTCACCTTGAACCTGTGCCCCCTTGTAATTGACACTTCCACCCTTGGAAAAAGCCTCTTATTATCTATCCTGTCCAGGCCTCTCATAATTTTGTAGACCCCTATCAGGTCTCTCCTCAGCACTCTGGCGTCCCTCTGCCTGCTCTTACTCTGCGCTATGTTTATCTCAGTCTGATGCCATCTTTTTAACCTGTCCAGTACATCATAGTAGAAATAGTCAGGAAGTAGCTTTCAAAAGTGGTATTAAATGGGCTCCTCATCTCCATTAAAGTGATTCACTGGTTAGTCATCCAGTGTTGCCAGGATGTGTTTGAGTAAAGTTGCTGGTTGTTTCGGATGCTGTTTGGGTGTTAATACTTTGGATTTTGTGGAATGTTACAACTTTTTCATTGTTTTTTTCTTGTTCAGAGTAGCTAAACTTGGATTTGCTACTGGTCTTATCCTTGATTCTCCTAAATGTGGGAGAGGAACAGCAGCAATGGCAAGGAAGGCAGTGAAGATCGACATAGGTTACAAGAGGAGGGCAGGAAACCTTGCAACATGCATGTCATCAACAATTGATCAGCAGAGCTGAACCTCACAGAAGAATAATGTTCAATGCAACCACTTTTCTACAGGGAGAAAGTCACATACTGTGCCACCTATTGCAGCAAGAATTGGAACCCAACGCCAGCATGCCTGTGGCAATGGAAGTCATGATGTGGAGATGCCGGCGTTGGACTGGGGTAAGCACAGTAAGAAGTCTCACAACACCAGGTTAAAGTCCAACAGGTTTATTTGGTAGCAAATACCATAAGCTTTCGGAGCAATGCTCCTTCATCAGATGGAGTGGTCTCTGTTCTCAAACAGGGCACAGACACAGAAATCAAATTACAGAATACTGAAGTTACCATGGCTTTAAATGTTTATGCCTCTGTTCCCTTCAAATCTGCTTTGGGGACATCATCATCAACAAAAATTGATATGACAGGTTATTACTGCACTGCTTGTCAACAGTTCATCAGTTTCCTCATAGAGGCAAATAGTCGTGAAGAATGAGCACTGGGATTTGTTAGATCGCTAAATTTCTGCAGGCACAGGGCATCATCAAGTAGGTCTGCTAGTGCACAATTATAAAGCAGCTTTGTTTATGAAAAGGAAGTAACTCCATTTGCTCAATATTTATGATCACAGGTCATACGCAAGCCAGGATGGTGTGAGACATGGAGGGGAATCTGCAGCTGGTGCTGTTCTGATGAACCTGCTGCTGTCCTTTTAGATGATAGAAGTCATGGAATTGGAGAGTGCAATTGCAAGAGGTTTGGTGAGTTGCCTCAATGTGTCTTGTATAAGGTACACATTGCCGCCGCTTTGCAGCAGTGGTAACGGGTGTGATTGGAGTCCCAGTCAAGTGGGTTGCTTTGTCCTGGAGGGTGTCACAGTCATCCAGGAAGTGAAGAGTATTCCATAATACATCCTGATTTGCATTTTGCAGATAGTGGACAGACTTTGGAGAGACAGGAAATGAGTTACTCCCCTCAGAATTTCTGGTCTGCGACCTGCTCTTTTAGCCACAGTATTTAAATGGCAGATCTAGTTCAGTATTTGGTCAATGGTAACCCCCAGGATGTTGATACTGGGGGTTTGGTTTGACATAATTGCAGCTATACATCAGTAAAGGTTCTCATTGAGCAAACTGATGGTATCCTAAACCAACAATTCCTCTGTCTGCAGATGTCCTTCAGTGCAGTTCAGAAAGAGTTTCATGGTTCATAATTGAGTGTTGGATGCTTCATAATGTAGCTATTTGAACGGGATTATCTTGGAAAGGAGGAGGAGATGCAAATCCAATGGTCTGAATGACCTCCTATTGTATTGTTTTGTTTTATGATTCTTTGTATTTTTACTTTTGGTAGACTCCATCATAATTTATTATACTTTACTGCCTTATTATTCAAAAATATGAGTTATGACAACTCCATTCTAATGAAATAGTACAACCATAACCAGAGCAAAAAAAATCAAGGAGTTAATGCGAAAATTTCTCTTACCATATCTGAAAGGTACAGGATCAACATAATTTCCATTCTGGGCTTTAGCTTGTCGCTGCAGGTATCCAATTCTGGGTTGTTCGCATAAGCTCATACTATTACAGAGAGGGACTGCCTCATCACGACCTAGATACTGTGAAGATGAACAAAAATATCTGGATCAGTTACATTTGTTGTGTGTAACACTCATAGTTCATGCTTAGTATTAATAGTGGACTATTCTTTATCAGGTTGCTAACTGTATAAAATCTGATTTGTAGACATTTGAAGGAAGCAGGTGAAATGTTAACTACTAAAAAATTAATGTGATGTCACTTTTACATTCTATTCAAAAACAACCAACTGCTTTAATAGTATGTTATATTTTCCTGATTGCTGATTTCCTGATGCTTTAGCATCTCACATCATTGTTTCACTTTTCAAGAAGGGTGATAAATCAATTTGTGGGAATGAAGAGAGAGATAGTCTTTCTGTCCAATGTGGGGGAAATTCTCGCACAAATCTTCCTGAACTGCCTCCCTACACATCAGTGATGATATACCTTTGGAGATCCAATGTGGTTTCCGGCCTTCCTAGCGAACTTTAGAAATGATATTTGTTGCTTAAATCCAAAAAAAGTGCAAGGAACAATGTAAAGAGCGCCATATAGCCTTTATAGATTTGTCAACGCCATCAACTGTGAAGTTCTTTAAAAAATAAGCCTCCAGAAACTTGGATGTCCAGCAAAATTTGTTGCTATCCTGCATATCCTATATCATAGTATAACAGCAAACGTCCTTTGTAACGGATTGGAGATGAACCCTTTCATATCCAGATGGGCGTGAAGTATGGCTGCATTTTTCCCTTCACCATTTACCTCAGCCTAGTCATGGAATTCATATATAACCAACTTCCACACTGGGTCATGGTTGAACTTTGGCAAAACAAAAAGCTTTCCAACCTCAACAGGCTTCGAGCCAAGAATAAGGTGACCATCCAGTATATCCTGAACTAGGCAGAACTAGAAGAGGTTCTGCTGAGGGTGAATGAGCAGCTTGGGCTAAATTAAAAGAGTTAAGAAACTCTCTGGATTCATAGCTGAGCCATAAGCAAATTAGCATTAATTAGGATAAATCAGATTAGAACATTAAATTTGTGATGGAAAGATCGGCATGGGAGAATATTGATTCACAGAGCACTGACAGCAGTAATGGGAAAAGTTGGAGCTGTACTGTTGGGAAAATCTTCATTTGAACCATATTGGGACAAATGTTCTGACAATTTGTATAACTAGGGGTAGAGAGGGTTTTAAACTAAATAGTGGGGCAAGAGATCGAGTTTGTGATAAATTAACTAGAGAAGGCAAGGAAAAAGGGCAGAAAGGGGCAGAGTGTACAAAACTAAATATATAAGGCTAGGGGTTACAAAATAGTAAAAAGATAGAACTAAAAGCTCTATATCTGAATGCATGTAGCATTCATAACAAAACAGATGAATTGATAGCACAAAAAGGAATAAATTTGTATGATCTGATAGCGCTTACAGAGACATGGCTTCTCGATGACCAAGGTAGGGACCTGAATATTCAAGCATACTTGACATTGGAAAGGACATGAAAGTAGGTAAATGTGGAGGAGTTGCGCGGTTAATTAAGGATGACATTGGAACAATAGAGAGAGGTGACCTTAGTTCTGGAGGTCAACATGTAGAATCCGTTTGAGTAAATATGAGAAACAGAAGCCACTTGTGGGAGTGGCTTATAGACTCTTTAACAGTAACCGCACTATAGGATGGGATATACAGGAAGGGAGGTGATGGCCTAGTGGTATTATCGCTAGACTATTAATCCAGAAACTCAGCTAATGTTCTGGGGTTCCGGGCTCAAATTCCATCAAGGCAGATGGTGGGATTTGAATTTAATAAAAAATGTCTGGAATTTCAGAATCTACTGATGACCATGAAACCATTGTTGATTGTTGGGTAAACACATCTGGTTCACTTTTAAGGGAAGGAAATCAGCAGTCCTTATCTGGTCTGGCCAACATGTGACTCCAGAGCCACCGAAATGTGGTTGACTCTCAACTGCCCTCCAAGGGCAACTAGGGATGGGCAATAAATGCTGGCCAGCCAGCGACGCCCATGTCCCACGAATGAATAAAAAAAATAATGGGGACTGGTGAGAAAAGGTAAAGTGATAATCATGGGTGATTTTCATCTACATGTACATTGGACAACTCATCTTGGCAAAAGTAGTCTCAATGATAAGATGACAGTGTTTTCAAGACAATTTCTTAGAGCAGTACATTTTAGCATGAAGCAGAGAGTAGGGTATACTAGATCTAGTAATGTACAATGAGACATGATTAATTAAAGTCGCCCATAGGTAGCAGTGATCATACCTGATTGAATTTCACATTCCACTTGAGGGAGAGACTAGTGTTTTAAACTTAAAAATAAGAGCAATTATGAGGGCATTGGGACAGAGCTGGCTAAAATGAACTGGGAATTAGGACACTTAAGTTGATATTTCATAATACTGAGAAAAGATACATTCCAGTGAGAAAGGCAGATTGTGAAGGAAGGACATGTGGCTAACTAAAGAAGTTAAAAATAGTATCAAATAGAAAAAAAAACATATAATTCCACAAAGATTGGGCAGAATATAAACAACAAAGAATGACTAAAAGATTAATGAGGGAGAAATTAGAGTACAAGAGAGACAGCTAGCTTGAAATATAAAAACAGACAGTAAGAATTTTGCATCTGTTTGAACTGAAGAGAATTCAAATAACAGAAATAATAATGAATCAGGAGGTGAAAGGGAGGAAGGGACTTAAAAGGCTACTAAAAAAACTATTAAGATGAAAAGTTAACAAGTCCCCAGGTCCTGATGGACTTCATCCTAGGATCTTAAACAAAGTGGCTGCTGAGATAGTTTAAATTCCCAAAATTTAGATTGGAAACAAGCAATTGTGACTCCCTCTATTCAAGAAAGGAAAGAGACAGAAAGCAGAAAACAACTTGGCCAGTTAGCTTAATATCTGTTGTAGGGAAACCTATTATTAAAAAGGTTATAATGGGACACTTAGAAAATCTCAATTCAATCAAGCAGAGTCAATGTTGGTTTGATGCTCAGTATGTAGACCATACATCCCAAAGACTGTCAGATCATATCAAATTGCATGTCCCTTCAGCTGTTTGCAATGGGCAAAGTACTGACGATATCCAACCAACCTGTGTTCGCAATACTCAAAACACATTGTCCAACATTAGATGTGATTCTGTGATTGGACAACATTTGCTAAACAATCCTGAATGCGCTAAAGATGACACTGACAACCAATTAAAGGTCATCAGTCGGGCTCACAGTGTGGTTCCCTGAAGTGTGCCAGACGCTACATATATTAATACACAGGGCCCTGTCCTTTGCAGACAGATAGAACATATACTCGTAAATAAGTTACAACCATTCCCTGGTTCATTCCTCAGGGCAATGCCTTCATAAATTAGAGTTGGGGTGGTGGTGGGAGCCGGTGATGGGAGCCATGTGGTCAGTGGGGAGAATTAATTGAGGGGACGTTGGGTGGTTGGTCAGGTGGTCAGTGGGGGGAGCGGGTGGGATCAGAGTCGGTAGGGAGGTTTGGCCAGGTGGTGGTCAATGTGGGGGGATGGTGTTAAATGGTCAGTCAGAGGGTGGCTATTGGGGGAAGGGTCAAGTGATCAGGGGAAGTTGGGGTGTCAGTACTACAGTTATCCAGAACTTATAAGTGGTGTTAATTCTTCTAACATTTTCTGACCTTTTGGCTAAGATCAAGCTTTATATCAAGCCCAAGTTGGGATGCAATGCCTCATCTTGTCAGCTTGTTTGTCTCTCTTCTGGGGATCATGAATTGGGTTTGATCGGATTTTAATTTGGTTTTTGGAGTAAGCAAAATGGATTCGAGTCTGCCTGGTCCAATCTGAGCATTGGCTTTGTAACTTTAAGAATGGTGTAAAATAATTTGGGGTAATTGTTATTGCAAGATAGTTGGAATCATCCAAAGTTTGTGATATAAATCATGCTTGAATGTTCTTGTTTGCAAGACAATTACTCAACAGAAGTTTGGACATTCCAGGTAATTACTGAGCAAATCTATCCCTGGGAGGAGCGAGGGGGTTTTCCACTCCATTAAAGCGGCCAGTTTATTTTTCTAGTTTTGGCTGGCACAGATAGGATGGCCGAATGGCCTTTTTCTGCACTGTAACTGTTCAATGGTTCTATGGCATCTTTGGAGTATGCCCAGTTCTGACACTCTGAAGCATGGAAGCTACAGACCATTACTTCACTCCTCCTTCCCACCCACCACATTCCCATAAGAAAGATTATGGGGGCGATTCTCCCAAAAAAGTTCTAAGTGCTGAATTCACGGGAAAACAGGTACGGTGTAAATCACAATTGTTTTTTCAGTGGGAGTTCACACTTGAATCTCCCACACTCTGCAATGCAGACGTCACAATCACGAATATCATTAAAAGCTCTGGGGGCGGGGCCTATTCACACCATGTGCAGTGGCCCCGAACTGTCAGCCTCCAGTTTGCTGGCCAGCTCGATCGCTGTCCAGCTCGGTACCCTCGCAGCGCTGCCCCTCCAGGCCCCCCACGGCCTGATCGTGGCCCACGACCATTCCCGGACCAGCCCCAACCCCCCCGTCCCAGAGCGCCCCAACCTACGCTGCCACCCCTCCCGCCAACAGTGACAAGCCCCACCCCGGTAAGCTGACCACCCCCCCGGCAGCTCCCACAACCACCCCCCCGCAGACCCCCCCGCCCAAGGCCATCCTGATTGCTGTCTCCCTCCAGCCCCAACTGAACTCCAATGCAGAGTGGCAGCAGGACTCCCGACCCCCACCGATCATCCCTAAGCCCCGCCCCAGCTGGCTGCCCCTAGGCCTCGCCCCCTTGGCACTGCCCAACGCCTGGTAGGCAGTGCCGAGGTGCCCCCTGGGCATGGGCACTTTGCCCCTTGGGCAGTGCCAGGGTCACAGGCTGGCACTGCCAGGATGCCCATGCCTAGGGGGCACCACCACCCCACTGTCCGGCCCTCTGGGGTCCCCGATTGCCCCTCCCATCACTCCAGTGGGGTCTCCTGCTAATTCCCCGAAAATGGGGAGCTACTCTAAACCCCGCCGGAGTGAAATTGTGCAGGTGGAATGGGAGATGCTATCGGGCTCGGAGAATTCAGTCCTGGGCCCGATAATGACATTTAAATTACATTCAAATAAGATTAAAATAACTTACCTGCTGCTCCCACCAGTTTCCAGTGTGGTCCCGACCGCACCGGATGTCCGTTGCGGGGAGATGCACACGCAGCAGGAATGCATGCGGGAATCCCGCAAATCGGCGCACGCGCAATTCTCCTGCCCAACACGCTAAAGAATTAGTGCCTCAGAATGGGAGAATCGTCCCTATATTTTTGCATTATATGAGGCAGCGCAACAAATATTTTAAACAACCATTTGTCCACACAATCTTGTTACTGAACCTTTAAGCTATTATTTAACTTACTGAATTTATGCACATACCCGATACACTTCTGCCTTTTTGAATCCATCCTCAAGAATCTGTAGAATTTCATTCTGTTCAGTAGATAATTCTGGATCATATACATAAAACAGGTATTCCAGGTGCTTGCTGTAGTTTCTAAAGGACAGAAATTGTTGATTTCAGTACACAATCACTTACCTGAAAAGGCAATATTATTCTATTACTAAATGAGATTAATAGCAGGCAAATCTATGTTTATAACTTCTAAGCTGTCATTCAATTGACACCCTATTAGAACTTCAGGTCTACTTTTATTATTCAGCTTCGACCTAAAGTTAAAAGATAATTTTGAATTATTCTCTACTTTTATGTTTCTCTCCTGCAACCACTGTTTTCACAATTTGTAACTAAAGTTTGCCAGCAAGGATTATAGCTATGGTTATTACTGGGGAAACGAAAAGAGACTGGAAGGGTGCCATTTGCAAATTTTAATCAGTTAAAAATAAAAAAAAAGGTCATTAATGTTGAAGGGCTAAATTTATATATGCACAACAAAAAAAGTCAAAGAAAAGGACCAAATCATTATATGATTACAGTGCAGAGGCCATTGCGGTTCTTTGTAAGAGCAACTTAGCTAGTTCTGCTTCCCTGCCCTTTCCTTGTAGCCATGTAGATTTTTTCCTTTCAAGTGTAAATCCAATTCCCTTCTGAAAGCCATGATTTAACATGCCTCAACCACATTCTCAGACTTAAAAAGGTTTTCCTCATGTCACTATCGGATATTCTGGCAGTAAATCAACATCCTCTGTTCTTCATCTTTCTCACAAGCAAAACAGTTTCTCTCTGCCTCGACCCCTCAAGATTTTGAGCACTTCTATTAAATATGCTCGCAATCTTTTTTCATCTAAGGAGAATAATACCAGTTTCTCCAATTCTCCACAGAACTGAATCCCACGGTGCAGAAGAAATAAATCTTTTCTGCACCCTTTCTAAAGCTTTCATATCATTCTTAAACTGCAATGCTCAGAACTGGATGCAATAGTCCTGCTGAGGCCAAACCCGTGTTTATAAATATTCATTATAACCTCCTTGCTTTTGCACTCTACTCCTCAATTTAACAAGCCCTGGACTCTGTATGCTTTCTTAACCACTTTTGCAACCTGCTCTCCTTTCTTCAACAATTTATACTCCAGGTCTCTCTGTCCCTGCACCCCCTTTAGAATCGCATCCTTTATTTTATATTGCCTTACTTTGTTACTCCTACAAAATGCATCATTTCACCTGCAACTTGTCCACCCATTTCGCCAACCTGTCCATGTCTGCTTAAAGTCTATTGCTATCCTGCTCACAGTTCACAAAAACTGCCAAGTTTTGCGCCATCTGCAAATTGTGTCCTGCACACAAAATCTGGATCATTAATATACACCAAGAAAAGCAGCGGTCTGAATACTAACGCCTGGGGCACCCCACTGTATACCTTGCTGTCCAATAAACAACCATTCACCACCACTCCCTGGTCTGTCACTCAACCAATTTTGTATCCATGCCGTCACTTTCCCTTTTATTCCATGGGCTTCATTTTTGCTGGTAAAGCATTGAATCTAAATTTTCTTTTCAGTAAATTTGTTACACCACCCTGATCCTGGAAAATTTCAAAAGGATGTGGTGAAAATTGTAAGGGTTTTCCCTCATTTCTTGCGAAGGACTTGTAAGATCATAGAATCTCTACAGTGCAGAAGGAAGCCGTTTGGCACATCAAGTCTGCACTGACAACATTTCCACCCTATCCCGGTAACCCATATATTTATGCTGCTAATCCCCCTGACATTAAGGGTCAATTTAGCAGGGCCAATCAATCTAACCCACACATCTTTGGAGTGTGGGAGAAAACTGGACACCCAGGAGAAACCCACGCAGACATGGGGAGAATGTGCAAGCTTCACACAGACAGTCACCCAAGGCCGGAATTGAACCTGGGTCCCTGGCGCTGTGGGGCAGCAGTGCTAACCACTGTGCCACTATGCCATCCATTGTGGATTATACTGCTACTCTGTTGGTAAAACCGATGGTCATTTTGATTTGTATATATAAATTAATATTCTCCTCTCCCTTCACAATTCATTGAGCCACTCATCTCTCCTGCCCCCATTTCACATGAGCACTCTTTTCCAAATTCCTCAGTATATTTGACACTCTTCTCCCCCCTCTTCTAGTTCATGGAGTCAGGCTTCCACACTGACCTGTATTGGTGAGGCCAAATACCCAGTTTCTATGTCATAACTTCTATATATTTCACATGTTGTGAAGGGGTCACTGATGGTGGAGTTGTTGAAAATCAGGAGGAGAGTTATGGAATATGATTGTTAATTGATTGTCAGTCAAGGCCTGGATGTTGCCACATCCTGCTCTAAGTTGCTTTTCAGAAGAGTTAAGAGCAGTGGGATTATCAAGCATTCCTGCCCTTAAATCAGAAAGTTGAAGATGGCTTGACAAAAATCATTCTATTTTGGGGGTACCAAGATCTGGGTACATTGGAATGGGTTCAGGATGTCAGGGTAGTGTGCAGAGATGGTCATATGATCATTAGGCAAATGACCATGGGGTCTGGGAGCTTTGGAGTTGGTCCTGGGCTGAGACAGAATATGAGAATAGCTTGCAATTTACTGGAAACTGGGAGTGGAGGAGAAGTCCTTAGGGGATAATTGGTGCGAAGGCGCACTGAGCTGAAGTGCCTAGCAATATTGGAGGTCCATGGTCTGACAATATTGGGAGAAACCCAGACTTGACAGAATTGGGGATCCTGGGTCAACCAAGTAAAGGTGCACTCAGGAAAATGAAATCAAACTGTTCTGGGTGGACCTTCTTGGGACATCTGACATGCTTTGCCACATTGACACTTGTCAGCCTCTGACCTATCCATGGCCCTTGGGTCATCATGCACTCTTCTTTGTCAGCCTATTCTTTATTTATGTTCATGTCTTAAAGCATTTATTCTATTGATATTCTGTGGTCTGTACTTCTATAATCTTCATCCAACACGAAATTGTAAAAAGAAATGCATCATTGCACAAAATGCTAAAACATTCAATATTACACTTCCTCCTGTGTAACCTCTGCCACCAAAAAGGATAAGGGAATACTATCACCTTTGATTTCTCCTCCAAATCACACACTATTCTGAGCTGAAAATTATAGCATTCCTTTGTTGTCAGTGGGACAACTTTGTGGAATTTCCTAGCAAAAACTATCACCACAGAGATTTAAATTAAAGTTCAAGTAGGGCAAATACTAGATTCTCAGGGCAATAATGTGATAAATGTGGCCATATCAACTTCTCAAGAACAAATAACTTAAGCTCAGAGTCCCCATTTTAGTACTTTAAGACACTGGGTCCCTTCCCATTGCTCCAAGAACCCAATACTGATAAATTTCATGTGGAATGCACCCTTTTCTTTTAAAGCCTCTTGACTCTTTGTACATAAGACCACAGAAGATACCAATTATAATACTGTAAAAATGGCATATGGCAAGCATACATTGTGCTTATAATAATAAGTTTTTGCTATTTTTGTAACAGCAGATTTTAATGGCTACATGTTAAATATAAGCTGATGTAGTTTGAATCTCACATGAAATGACTAAGTTATTGCCTTTCAGGCCACCCAGTTTCTAAGACTTGCATCTTTAAGGAAGGTAGAGCTATGGCACTATGCATTTCACCCTAAAAGCAAAAGCATTCTGATCAGAAACTGGCATCCACCATCAAGAATGTAGCCCGAAACCTGAACTCTTTTCCCCTTCAACTACAGCACCCAAGGTGCACACAAAATGCCTTCTTCAGCCCCTTAGCAGTTTTCTCCCCTTAACAACACCTTACCACGACTTTATCCTCTCCATCTTCTCGCCACTATGAAATATGAAAAAATAATCCTACAACCTGACAACTGGTGTGCCTGTCCATATGCTTCCCTCCCTCCCCACACCTGCTACTGACAGAAAAAAAGATAGGAGGGGGGGAGCAGAGAAAGAAAGAAAACAATACAAAGGCAGAGAAAGTCAAAGTTGGAAAAAGAAGAGAAAAGGGAGAAAAAAAGAGAAATGAACAAAGAAGACATTGTGAGATTGCCAGAAAAGGACAAAGGAACAAAAAGAGAACCAGCAACACACAGAAAAACAAGTAAGCAAAAGAGCACATACCACAATCTGTCATGTGCACCACCAAAGGAGATTGCTAGTATATTAAAATATTGTTGTTTCCTTTGTTGTTTGGAAATACACTACTTCGTTTATCAGCAAAAGGCAAGGAGCTCTCATTAGTGTGCATGTCCCTACCATAATCAACCTTGATGAAGTCAAGGATAAGCTCTTTGATGACCTACTGTACCAAAGTCAGACAACCTTATAAGGAGAGGCTGGATAGACTGGGACTTTTTTCCCTTGAGTGTAGGAGGCTTAGGGGTGATCTTATAGAGGTCTATAAAATAATGAAGGGCATAGATAAGGTAGATAGTCAACAGCTTTTCCCAAAGAAGAAGCGTCTAAAACTAGAGGACATAGGTTTAAGGTGAGAGGGGAGAAAAACAAAAGGGTCCAGAGGGGCAATTTTTTCACTCAGAGCATGGTGAGTGTCTGGAACGACCTGCCAGAGGCAGTAGTAAAGACAGGTACAATTTTGTCTTTTAAAAAGCATTTAGACAGTTACATGGATAAGATGATATAGAGGGATATGGGCCAAATGCGGGCAACCGGGACTAGCTTAGTGGTAAAAACTGGGCGGTATGGACAAGTTGAGCCCAAGGGCCTGTTTCAATGCTGTATACCTCTATGTCTCTTGGTGATTTCACCACAAGGATTGATGCAGATCACTAGACTTGGAAAAGGGTCTTTGGAAAAGTAGGGTTGGTAGTTGCAACAGTAATGTTTTCCTCTTGCCAAAGATGTGCGTTGAACATGAGCTCTTAATTACCAACACAGTTTCCTGCCTACATAATCACAAGAAGTTTTGGTTGCACCCGTACTCTATGCATAGGCATCTAATCAATCATGTCATTACCAGGCAGAGGGACAGGTAAGATATGCATGTGATGAAAACCAAGTGTGGCGTTGACTGTTGGATTGATCACAGACATATAATTTCAAAGCTAAACATCAAGACTGATCCCTTTATATGTGAGCAAGAAACCATCCCACAAGATAACAAAAAATGCCTTAATGTATATCACTACAAGGAAAAGAATGCCAATATTGCGACAGTCATAGGAAATCTTACTCATGTCCATTGCCAGCAAAATCTTTTCCTAGAATCATTCTGAACCACTTAGTACAACATCTCAACCAGGAACAGCTGCCAGAGAATCAGTGTGGTTTCAGAAAAAGTCGATGAACCATGGATATGGTGTTTGCAGTTAAAGCTGCAAGAAAAATGCCAAGAATGGAACATCGATCTCTTTACATCATATTTGTTGACCTGACCAAGGCCTTTGAAAGGTAATGGAGAAATTCAGCTGCCCTGAGAAATTCAGCACAATAGTTCAACAGTTCCTTGACAGCATGCCCATGCATGTCCTGGATGATGGTAAGTCATCTGACCCATTCCCAGTCACTAATCAGGTTAAACAGGACAGCGTGCCAGAAACAACCATCTTCGCCATGTTCTCCAATGCCTTCCATGATGGTGATCCTGGTATTGAAATCAGATATCGCATGGCTGAGAAACTACTCAATGTATGATGACACAAGGCAAAGACCAAAGTCTCCAAGGATATTCATTTCAATTTCCTGTTTGTCGGTGACTGTGCACTAGCTGCCAGTTCAGAGCTGGACAAGCAACAAAGCATAGACACGTGCTCCAATGAATATGACAAATTCAGCTTTATGATCAGCACATAAGGAACTGAAATAATGTACCAGTCTGTTCCAGGAAAGCCCCATCTCAAACCTAGGGTCCATGACCAGAATCTGTCAGCAGAGGATAGGTTCACTTATCATGGCATCACACTCTTAGGCTGTCTATATTGACGATGAAACACATACCAGAATAGCTAAAGCAAAGTGCAGTCTTTAGAAGACTTTTAACATCAGTCTGGGAACAAGGAGAGGTAAGTCTGCCTATCAAACTTAAAGTCTATAGAGCAATAGCCCTACCTACTCTGCTGTACACGAGGAAGAGATGGACTGTGTACCAACATCACACGAAGAAGCTTAATCACTTTCAGTTCAGCAGTCTTCAGAAGCTTCTGAAGATCAGATGGCAGGGCAAAATACAAGGTGCTGAAGTGCTCACCTGAGCTGACATGCCATATTGAGACAGTCATAACTGAGGTGGGCTGGTCACGTAGCCAGAATGCCTGACACTCACATACTAAAGCAAACCTTCTATTGAGTTTGAGTCTGGAGTGCATGGCAAAGGAAATATTACAAGGACAATCTGATAATCTGAAGGCTTTGTTTAGGGGTTCTGAAATCCACTTTGAGTCCTGGGAGAAGCCTGCCCAGCCACTACACATGCCATAACCATAACGCATTTTCCTTTGAAAGGAACATTTATCAGAAGCAGAGATAAAACACAAGGAGAGGAAATCCTTGTCCAAAACTCAATCATCTGTGGTATCCTGCCCCATTAGCAGCAGTACTTTCCGGGTTCAGATTAACCTTAGCAGTCACCAGAAGCTGTACAAATACCTCAGATAACAAACATAGTCACCTTTGCCTGGAAGGACAAACAAGACCATGTTTATCATTACAAGAAATAAAGGCATTTTAGCATGCTTACACTGTATGAAAAAGTATAAAATATGTTGAGGTTGACAGTAAATTGATTTATTAATGTCATTTATTGAATTGAAAAAGGGACACTGCAGAATTGTTTCTTTATATGCGTTTCTTTGCAACACAACAGTGACTACACTTGAGAATGACTTCATTGATTGTGTAAGCTGCCGCATAAATGCAAGTTTGTTCTTAGAATGTGTTGTAAATAATTGTTTTGTTCCAAATTAGCAGGGGGATTTTTTCAAAAGAAATGTTGTTAGGACTGTAATTTAAAAGTTTACACAGTAAGAAGTTTAACAACACCAGGTTAAAGTTCTTCTTACTGTGTTTACCCCAGTCCAACACCGGCATCTCCACATCATTAAAAAGTTTACTCAGAAAAAAATCTTGGAATTAAAGTAAACTCACTCTGGTTTATATGTTGATCCTTCTTTGCTCAAAATAGATTGGATCTTATCCTCATATTTCAGTCTGAGCATTCGATTGTGAACTCTGACGATGCGGTTTATTTTTAACCCTGTCACGCCAAGTTTTTTGAAGTCCCAAGCACAAAATCGAGATAAGATTACATCATAGCAGGAAGTGAACCTGTCAAGGGAAGGAAACTACATTCATTTGTATCTTGTAGAGTCATTCATTTGTTGAAGCAGTTGGAATGTAAACATATTTTTAAAAC